>NW_006782864.1:2589988-2634086 GCF_000442215.2 Lipotes vexillifer
GGCTGGGCCCGTGAGCCATGGCCGCTGAGCCTGCGCGTCCGGAGCCTGTGCTCCGCAACGGGAGAGGCCACAACCGTGAGAGGCCCGCATACCGCAAAAAAAAAAAAAAAAAAATTTTCTTGAAGAAAATGTTAACGATTTAGAAGAAATTTGAGGCTTAGAATAAAAACTTTAAACTACAGGTATTACAGGTATTTCCCATTGTCTACCATTAATCAAAGTGAGATTTAAGATTACCCATAGTCTATATGGTTAGGTATTATATTTAGGATTAACGGGAAAATTTATTTGTGTTTGTGGCAGAGACATTGCTTATCCAAACACCCTTTGCTTCCTACCTTCCCCAGACTTTCAGTTGGTTGGGAGTAGATGTCTTAAGACTGGGCTACAGGGTGGAGGAGGGCCATTCAACCTACACTAGACTTTGCAAGAGCAAAAAAGAGGCCTTTATTGTGATACTTGGGGGCTATTTGTTACTGCAGGAGAGCCCAATCCATCCTGCTTGATACATTGTCCCTAAAAGTTACTGTTTCACATATAAGCTTTTATGAATACATCCATCATTCTTAGCCAGAATGCATACTGAGCACTTCCTTTTATATAGTTCTCAGACATCACTGGCTTGACAGGTAATGGCATCACATTTAGCAATAGGCTTTCTTTCATTTTTTGGCCCATAAGCGTTTGAAGTTGCTGTATCGTGTGTATATCTTAACCCTAGAAGATGGATGGAGAACAGTTCTGACGTGCCCCGGAGGCATCCTGGCATGACCTCTGTGTTGATGACTGCACATACAACACTTACTGGCACATAGTAGGCACTTAATAACTGAAAATAGATGACTGAAAATTGGAAGCATGAATTAGAATAAGGATAGGCATTTAAATATCTATAGCTTGTTTTTCAAATTGTTACCTTGGTCATTTAAATTTGAGTTCAGTATGATGATCAAAGGCAGTGGTTTGCCAATTTGACAAGAAGTGGCATGCCTGGCCACTTGCTTGATTTAAAAAAAACAAAATTGGTGAAACACAGAATAAAGTAGAGGGCAAACATAGGCTCGGAAATCAGACTCAGCTTTAAATTCTGGTTCTATCTGTGTGAATTTTACAAGTGATTTTAAGTTCTCAGCCCTCAATTTCATATTGGTAAGATTATGGTGATACTGAGATTATATAATTATTATAATAAAGGAGGAAGAAGATATATCTAAAATACTATAGCGCCTGCCACATGATTAAGTATTGAATGAATATATGATTGTGTATAAATACTTACATAAGTATACACAAACACACAATCCTCATTATTTGTGGGATTTTGTATCTGTGAACTCACCTACTCACTAAAATTTATTTTTAACCACAAAATCAGCACTCATGGCATTTCATGGGCACTCACAGATGTGTGCAAAGTGGTGAAAAATTTGAGTTGCCCCATTTGTTATGTTCTCAGCTGAAGGGAACTCTCTACCTTCGAAATTTCAACCGTCATACTGCAAACAAGTGCCTTTTTTGCAATCTATTTCCTGCCAGGTGTTTTGCACTTTTGTGCTTTTTGTTGGAAATTTTGCCATTTAAAATGGCTCCCCCGGGGCTTCCCTGGTGGCGCAGTGGTTGAGAGTCCGCCTGCCGATGCAGGGGACACGGGGTCGTGCCCCGGTCCGGGAGGATCCCACATGCCGCGGAGCGGCTGGGCCCGTGAGCCATGGCAGCTGGGCCTGCGCGTCTGGAGCCTGTGCTCCACAACGGGAGAGGCCACAGCAGTGAGAGGCCCGCGTACCGCAAAAAATAATAATAATAATAATAAAATAAAATAAAATAAAATGGCTCCCCAGGACGGCCCTGGAGTGCTGTCTAGTTTTCCTAAGTGCAAGAAGGCTGTGATGTGCCTTACGGGGAAAATGTGTGTGTTTAGATAAGCTTTATTCAGGCATGAGTTGTAATGTGTTGGCTTTGAGTTAAATGTTAGTGAATCAAAAATATATATTAAAGAAGGTGTCTTTAAACAGAAGCACACGTAAAACAAGATTCTGTATTGACCAGTTGATCAGAATGTGACCACAAGCTCACAGGAACCTAACTCTATTTCCCCAAGGAATGCTCGGTCAGGATTTACTAATTCAGTATTCTTGGAGAGTTTATAGGATATAACTACCACGGATAACAAGAATCAACTGTCTACATGACAAAAGTTACTTTATATTCATTACCTTTATAAACTGTAGCTTTCAAAAAGTCTTTTCATCTCTCAACAATGAAGCAAAAATATATCGTATTTTAAAAGATCCTGCCCTGTGGTAAAACTGTAGTTGAGCAGGCTGAATCTAACCTAATGAGATATATATATATATATATATATATATTTAATCTAATGATAAAATCAATGATCATAACTGATAATTGTCAAGATATTATCTCACCCTGGATTTCCCTCCCCCCGAAAAAAAAGATACTATCTCAGAAATATTACCTTCATTGTTTCATTTAATCTTCGTAATAAATACAAAGTATTATTAGCTTCATTTTGTTGATGAAGAAACTGAGGCTCTATAGGGTAAGGTGACTTGCCTGGTGTCACATAGTGAAATATAAAATCAGAACTTGAACCCAGGATTTCTGATTGCATTTTCTAAGGCTTTTCCCTTGATCTCTAGGTGAGGGTAAATAATTCTTCGTAAAATGACCTACAGACATTCGCACCCTGAAGACTCTCACTAACATGACTGGAAGCAATAAAGCCACAAAGAAAGATATTTATACACCTTCAATCAAGAATGTCTCTCAATTTAAAAAAATGAAGCTCAAAAAAAAAAAAGAATTTCTCATTTGTGGGAACAGTGAACCACTCTGTGGGGAAAGAAATAGACAAGCAATGATCTTTTTATATTTGATGACCAATAAAACAAGCAATGATCCACTCTGCTTGTCCCGTGTGTGGGTGTATCTATCGTATATTCCTCTTCTGAAATCTTGTTGCTTGTCTCCTTTTTTCCCCTTATTTCCTATTGAAAATGAGACAGAAATTTAGAACTTTTCCATAAATTTCTATGGCTGATACCCAATTGCTTATTTGAGTTCTCTGTTGAATGAATAAAGAAAAGGGTATTCTGGATCTGTTTGAAACTTAAATTCACGTTTTGAATAATATATGCATTTCAGATCCAATCAGTGCCTCATATCTGCATTGAAAATTTTCTCCACCACAGCAGTTCTATCATCTGAATCAGGTTATTTGGTGTGCCTGGCATAACCTGTCCAGATACTTGTTTTAATAGATGCAAACAATAGTTTGTCAAACAGGCAGATCTTCGTAGTGGTGTGTTTTCTTTTAAATTAGGAAAGCTGGCTTGTTCTAAGGCATTGTCCTCAGATCAGTGCACTTGTTCTGATGATGACCTTGGCTTTTCTGATGCTTATAAATGCAACAAGTAATAGATTCATAGAGTTGCAGAACTGGAAGGCTCTTAGCAATTATTATATCAACCACCTCATTTTCCCGATTAGGACACTGTAGTCTAGAGAGATGACATTATTTGCCCAAAGTGGTAAAACTGGTTGATGGCAAAGAGGCTTCTCTTCTCTTGCAGTGATCTTTCCCTGGGGTCACACTGTGAGGAGAAAACACACAAGTCAGGCTGCTGACTGCCCTATAGGGAATCAGGTTTTAAATGAATTGGCATGAGAGTGAGAGGTAAGCCAGATTCTTTTGGTCATGCTTTTGTACAGTGGATCATAAGAGGCTTGGAACAATGATTAGATCAAGGCTACTGTCTTTTTATTTTATATTTGATGACCAATAAAACAATGCATCGGTGATTGGGTAGAATTAAAGATTTCAACAATGAGGCTACCTCCCAGCTGATTTTCACAAATCTTTTAAAATACCACAAGCTCACTTTTCTCCTCTGGGTGATCCAACAGCAGTATAAAATAGTTGATGATTTTGGCAGCTTTTATGACGCAGTTATACCTTTATTCCAGAAAGTGTTCTTTGACACATTTTTAGGAAGGAATATAGTAGACCAATAAAACAATCAATTTCCTGTGCTTATTCTGAAACTGTCGATAAGAGGCATGGTCAGGACTTGGGATCCACACAGGATGCATTGTGATTCAGAAAACTGTGAGTGAGAGATTTTCTGGCAACAATTCTTAAATTATTGACTAAAGACAAGAGCCCTAAAACTGTCTAGTTTATGAAATCGAGAAGGCACTTGTAAAGTAAGCATTCCACCTAAAATAATTGGTAGTAAATGTCCCAGACTGTATTCTCATCCTCTAAAACATCTATGTATTTTAAACATCAGCCTTAAAAGTCTCGCTTAACACTCAGTTTGGTTTCTTCAATAATCAGATGCAATAAGTGTGAATTATTGGACAATACTTGAGTGCCACAAATATTAAATTTCTTTATATTTAAAAAATAAATTTACAAGTCCTCTAGCCTTGAAGCTTGGTGAGAAGGCCAGTCTTGGTCATTCTTTGGGATACCCTCTCCGTCTTCAGGGCCACACAGGGGCCTAGAAGCATGTGGGTACCCCCAAAGTGGTCCCTCAGCCTGTGGGCTCTGGCTACTTTCTGATCACCCAGGAGGCTGCTGGGTGCTGGGCTTCCACAGGTTCAAGGTGAAGACCCAGGACTTCCTCAGAAGTGGGTCTCACTTTCCTATCTGCCTGTGCAGACTGGCATATTCCTCCAGGTCAGTGACTTTCCTCAGTGGTTTCAACCCCTCCGTGCCAAGCTAGGCTTTCAAAGAGAAGGCCGTGTATGTAGGAATGTAGACATTCCTGGGACGTCCTGCCACCTTGGACACACAGGTCTCTATCCATATGTACAATCCTCTTTTTTCCTAGTCCCTAGCAGTCCCTTTCCTGACATCAGTCACATGCCTCTGACACTCAGATCCCTTTGCCTCTCAGCCAGCCCGGAACAAATGCATGGGTTCCTTCTCTCGTGGAGGTGAGGAAAACCGCAATTTCAAGGCTCTCATGTTGGAATGCGATAGAAAAGCACCTTTCCTCTTCATGAAGTGAGTCTACAGGAAAATAGACAGTTTCTCCAGGGGTTATCCTGCATTATAAATTGTCATGTGACCCAGACACCAAGCAAGTTTCCCTGTCCAAAAACAGGTAGATGACCTTTCCTGCTTTCTTACTGTATGATCAGCCTTCAGAGAAGGTGCTTCTCCTGTGTAGGATTTCCTGCTAAGTGACTCTCTTCACTTGTCTCATGGGCACACACTAGTTTATGGCTTTAATGGAAAATCCATCTAGGTTTTCCAGAGGATGTTGTCGACTGTGAGAGGGCAGGAGTTGCAGCCACTCTTATAATTAGCGATACTGGCTAAAGACACCACCTGGGACTTCCAAGTGCAGCCCTCAAAACCGAAAGATACACAGGTCTTTGGAAGACAGGAGCTCTCGGTCACTGGAAGGCATGATGGCCACTCTGTCCCACCTGCTGGAATCAGTTACCCGGGCAGCAGGAGTCTGGGGTTAAAGGCCTCCTCACGAATTCTCACTGTAATTACATCTCGATTAGTGCACAGTGCTAATCATGGCATCTTCATTTTGCTTTTCAGTCAATAGAGCGGATGAAATATTAATACTTGAATTTTCATATTCAGATAGTAGGACTAATAGATCAAGAATGCTGATGGGCAAAAGGGAGGCGAAAACTAACTCTGGCAACGTTTTCCTTGATCTTTCTTAATACCAAGGGGAGGGGATTTTTAGTCAAAATAATTCAGAAAGAAAGATGCCCATATATCTGTTTAACCCTGATGATTTAATATTCAGGAATTTTGCTTTTTGGAAAAAAAAATGTTATGCTTCATCCAGAGACTAGTTATACCTAGAAATTCACAGAATCTGGACTTAGCATCTTATCTATCTGTCTGTTTCCAGTAAGGTTCCATTTCATTCTAAGTCCCAGTATCTGGTGTGATTTAAACACTCTTCCCCTCCACCACTGGGTATTAATAATGCTCACATTCTGTAAACCTCCCTCAGGTCCCCATCCCAGGGCCAGGAAGCCTGCTTCGCATCAGGCATGAAGTCCCTTAAGCTACCTGTCTTCCAAAGGCCTACTGTTCCAGGCTCAGTCTGTTTCCCTCTTTGAGCAGCTTTGGAAAACAGCTGGTCTTTGGTCCAAATGCCATAGTCCTCTATGAGTCTCAAGATTTATAAGTCTGCAGCCTCCTTTCTTCTGGTTCAGCCATTCCAAATCCTTTAACCATTACTGATGCACCGTTCTTCCATGAGCCATCTCTCTGGCTCTTATGTATCATTCTACAACGTGTGCCATTTACTTTGGTAACCAGACACTTAAAACAAGCTACCTGAACATTTCATTACCACTCCGTCAGCTTATTCTCACCCAGCACTGCCCTTCCTCATGCCCATGACGTTCCCGGTCTTTGCTGGGGCCAGCCTCTGGGCCCACTTTTGGCAGGACTAAAATCAGCGCAGCAGGGAGCTCAGCTCGATGCTCTGTGACCACCTAGAGGGGTGGGTTAGGGAGGGTGGGAGGGAGGGAGACGCAAGAGGGAGGAGATATGGGGATATATGTATACGTATAGCTGATTCACTTTGTTGTACAGCAGAAACTAACACACCGTTGTAAAGCAATTATATTCCAATAAACATGTAAAAAAAAAAAAAGTCAGTGTAGGGCAGTGGGAAAAAACATGGAACTGGAGTTAGGAGATCTGAGTTCCAGTCATAGTTTCTTTTGTGGCCAGGATGCTTGGGAACTAACGTTCACCAAGCAGGTACTTTGAATCCTCACAGCAACGATATGAGGTTGAACAATTAGCCCCATTTTATTGTCTAATTAGAAAACCCACCCTGAGTTGTGGTTGGATTTTATTTAAAAACCATGTTATTTTTTTATTCCCATTGTCTCTTTTGATTTGTTTTTTTAAGAAATCTTCTGTAGAATTAATGCAACGTAGTAAAATAGTTCTAAATTTTTAAAATTTATTTTTTACTTTTTATTTTTTTAAAGCCTACTGCAGCTGGTATTCCCAGGCGTTCTCCCATCCAAGTACTAACCAGGCCTGACCCTGCTTAGCTTCCGAGATCAGACGAGATCGGGTGCATTCAGGGTGGTATGGCCATAGACCTAAAACAATTGTAGTATTTATTAAATAAGAAAGCTGTCAATTGGAATAAGGAGGGAAAAAGGAAGTGTTTATTTAAAAACGAACATCTGCAGGAAAACAGCCAAAAAGGTGTCTAGAGCCTGTTACACCTTCCTTCTGACAGGAGGGGGTTGGAAACGTGCTCTGGGAGACCTCGTGCTAACCCGGCAAGCCTCTGCCTAGGCTCCAAGTTCTAAATTCTACACGTCATTGTACAAGATGCCACTTGAAATTAAAGATGTTTCCATTCCAAGAGGGCCGGAGTGGTGCTGTACGTCTCATGGGGAAGACGGTGCCAGTTATAGCCGAATGGATGAGACAAAGAATCACAGATGCTTGGTAAGGTCAAGGTGAATGTGGGGTCCAAGCCAGATGGTGTTCCTTCAGTCCCACGGTTCCCAGCCCTGGCCGCACGCTAGAAGCACCTTGCAAAAGTGCTACGGATGCTACGGATGCTGAGCCCTGAGCCAAGGGATCCTGATTTAATTGGTCTGGGTTGTGGCCTAGAGTCCATAAGTATTCAACTCCTCCCAGGTGATTCTAACCCTTAGCCAGGGATGGGAACCACTGAATCCTAATTCAGTGCTTTCTAAATTTAATTTGCATGTGAGTCATCTGAAGCTCTCATAAATGTAGGTTCTCATCCAGTGGTCCAGGACTGGACCTGAGATTTGCATCTCCAGCAAACTGCCAGGCGATGTTGATGTCCTTGGTCCTTGGGGCACACTTGGAGTAACATGTTTTAAGAGGCTTCACACTCCTTGGCTGTTAATGGCACTCTTGTCCTGAAAATTCTTCAGCTGAGAGCTTTTCTATTCTCTCTTACGCACTCCCTTTTGGCTGTGTCTGCCTGTCATTGCACTGTGCAACTTATGGTCAAAACCATAGTTAAAGGAATGATTATGGATGATACATCTAAACAATTCGGGCTCTGAGTAGCCTTCTGTTTCCACAGGAACTGGATTGCCTAATGATTTTCTAGCATTTATCTTCGAAGTCTTATCTAGCCTAAAACCTCTTCCTTATGTACAATCGTCCTCTACCCAGCAACCTCACTGCTCAAGATCAGAAGCAGTGGTGTAAGGCCGTGGTCCTTAAACTCTTTGGGGCTGGAGAACCTTCTTGCTTTAGCTTTTAATATTCTGGATTCTCTTGATCCAGGTATTAGGGGGCAGCTCTCATGATGGGGCTGGGTAACCCCATCTGTTTCACAGTCTGACCTCTGGAAGTTCTTGGGTTGCTTTGAGGTTTATAGAGCTGACTACCAAGAGCGCCAAATCTTAAGACTTAGCAGTTTCTAAGTGGCAGTTAATACAAAATACTTTATTTCTAGATTATTTGGATTAACCAAATAGATACATGCAAGATATATGCAGAGCTAATATTCATAGTTTTAAATACAAAGTAGAGGCAATTTTAATAACGTGCAAACTCTGGGTTATTGAGGTCAATGTAACTTTTAGGGATGTGGGCTTAAGGTACCTCAAAGCTGAGGCTGGATGGAGAAGCCAGGAGATGGCTTTGGGGCCACGGGAGATGCTGCCTAAGGGTGAAAAAGAAAAGTATAGATGCACGTGTTCTACTCAGGGGACAGTATCAGCGCTAACTTCCCTAAAATTACTTCTAAAGTTTCAGCTTCCCTCCAGCCCAGGCCAAAAGGCCACCCTCTTTCTCTGTCTTCCTCCAGACTTAGCTTGCACTTTATCTCTGCTGTGTTTCTGGCACTGATCACTTTTCTCATCTTTGAATCCTCTGTAAATATTCATAGACTATAAGAAACGATCCAGGAAGCTGGCTCCCTGGTTGAGTAGCTGATGCCGCTGGATAAGAAAATCATTCCCATCCCTGAGCATGGCATATGTATCAGGTGATGCCGGAGAACGATCGCAGAATGAAAAGAGCAGGAATTAGTATCCGTTCCCAGGGGTCAGCTCATCGGCCCTCCCTCGCCCTCTAACAATACTGGCTGTGGTCTGGGTGATGCTGTCCTGCTCACCACTCTAAGGATGGCACCTGCTGGGGGCAGGCATGGGGGTGGCAGTGAGTCGAGTCTCTCTCCCAGAAGCTGACTTTCTGCCTCTCAGCTGAGATTTGTGAGGAGAGGCACTTCAAGCAGTGCCCAGTTAGCAGGTCATTAATTCTTGCTCAAGCAATAAGCAAAGTATACAGTAGGATGTCATAACTCTTTGTGTCCAAACAACTTAATGAGTATTTATGTCCTAATGACTTAGCAGCCGTGTGCAAAAATAATGCACGTGCATTGAAAGAAGTCTTAATTTTGTACTTTATCCTTAAATAGCCACGCTGACTAATGGATGCGTTTGCCTGTTGGGCACTGGGTAACTTCTCAAATCTTTGAATTAGACTGGACTTTGTCAACTTGATTTCCTGTTCCTCATTGATTGGTTGGATGGATTGGAGGTGCAGCCTCTGGAAGTCCAGCTTCAAGGGAATATGAGCTCACTGAAAGGACTGTAGCATCTCATGCTGAAACTGTGAATTACCTGGAGGTAGTGGTTCCCACGGGGTCTGATGGATTCATGATGCTTTCTCAGGATTTTAAAAGATTGTATGGGCTCTCCTGTGTGTTCACTGTACCATCCAGGGCACCTCTGCACAGAGTTTGAGAACAGAGGCAATAACCGTAGATTTTGAGACTGAACTCAGAGGGAATAAAGCACCTTAACTGAATAGTGTTTGAAAACCGAATGCCATGAGTGTATTGTACCCACAACGCAGCAGGGCTTTTTAAGATCAGTCTGGACAGAGAGGATGCTATCACATCATCTTAGCAGAGTGTCCTAAGGTAAAACCATGATTCCTTCTCTTACATAGATAGATTGATGGAGAAAAAACTAGTCCCCTATTCCACAAGCCTTGATTTAACACACACTGGTTCTGGGCACCTGGGATACATCAGCGGACGAAATTGATAAAGATTCTATCCTCCTGAAACTTATATTCTGTCCTCCTGTTTCCAATGTGTAAAAGAATGTGGAGTACCACAGCCTTAGGATTCTTTTGTCAAACAACATGAGAAAGTTGTAAAAGGGCTTTTATCTCCTCTGAAGTTCTATTTAATGGCTTATTCTCAAAGATTAAGATTCTGCAGAAAACAGGCATCCTTAAGATATTTAGAACCTAATCAGTGACTGAACCAGAGGGAATTATTCTATATTAATGAAAATAATCTATGAATAGGATATTAATGAAGACTGATGATCTATGAATGCAGTGTGGGTGAGGAGGCAATTCTCACTAATAGGCTGATTATACTTAGACTGTTGATACAAAATTGAATTGGAATGATGGTTCCAGTAAGTCACCCTCATCTTTGTTTATTCTCAGGAAGTGTTTAACGGTACATACTTTGGAACTTGGGATATTTGATAGTGTTCTTTAATTTCCTTCCTGGCGTCAAAGAAATAGCACCTGGATTTTTCTATCTTGCAGCTTCAGGTAGCAGTATTCACTTCCAAACATAGCAGATGAGAAGGAAGAGAGATACTCCCTTTTAACTAAATCATTAGAGCCACTTCAGGGTCGGCTGTGGTGGGAAAGGAGTTGCCCCATATCTTTTGGAGAAATAGGAGAAGCTGGAGCTTTTATATGATATTCTGACTGAGTTAGCTTTCTCCCAACCTATCCCACCCCCATCAAAAATAAATTAATAAATAAATCAGTGCAAAGAAAATCTTGTGAGATTTAATCTGAGACCTCGTTGTGGCACCAAAAGTCCCTTAAGCAGTGTTTTCTAGACTTTGCACTAAAAGAAGTTCGCATGAAATGTGACCTGTATGTAAGATGAAAAATAGAAATGTTTTTCCCCTGCATCAAGGGTTGTATGAGTATAAACCACATCGCTCATCACCCACAACTTAAAAATAACCAGTGCTAAGATTTTTATTTATAGCCTTCTAGCCTTTATATATAGTTTTATATGTCTGTGTATAATTTAATAAGTAATTTGGTTTACATCCCACATGTAACCTCCATCTTTTAATTTATATTATATCCTGAATGTTTCTCCAGGTCACTAAATCTCAGACTATAGCGATCCACAGTTTATTTAATTCATCCCCACTTATGGACATCTAACTTGTTTTTAATCCTATGAAGTAAGTTTAATGAAACCATCAAAGATTTTAAATTTAGCTATCACAAGCCATTTATTAAAGCATGAAAATCCCCTGAGTTGATATTAACTGAAATTTACTAGTTCTTTTCTTCATTTATTCATCACATGTTCATTGAGCGTTTATCATCTACACAAGAGGCACTCTCCTCTGTGAGAAGTACAGAGAGGTCTATGTTTTGAGCTCTAACTTTGCACAGTTTGCGTGGAGTTGAGGCATTTACCTGCAGGAGAGGCTGGACTGTTTGGAGGCTGAGCTGTCAATGTGTAGTGACAGCCACTCCTCAGCCAGGCACTAAATGGTCCAGTCACATTGAAGTGTCAAGTGCATTTGCAAAAAAACAGTGATACTTGCTGAAAAATTCCTCCTGTCTTTATTTATTTATTTTGCGGTACATGGGCCTCTCACTGCTGTGGCCTGTCCCGTTGCGGAGCACAGGCTCCGGACGCACAGGCTCCGCGGCCATGGCTCACGGGCCCAGCCGCTCCGTGGCATGTGGGATCTTCCCGGACCAGGGCACGAACCCGTGTCCCCTGCATCGGCAGGTGGACTCTCAACCACTGCACCACCAGGGAAGCCCCCTCCTGTCTTTAATTTGATTTAGGACAGGAAGAAAAAAAAAGAAAGGCAGTTTATCATAGGGACTGGAAATCAGAAAAATTACTTTAGAGAACATGCATATTTCCAAAGAATCCCTACTGAGAACGGATGCTGAAACCTAGGAAGTATGTCCTGACTCTGTGGTTAATTTGCTTGTTTATTTGGCCTGTTGCTCCCTTGGCATCACTGGGAACTGGCTGACATTGAAATATGGTGTTGGGCCTTAAGTCAGAAGGTCTGGTCTTTGCTATTTCCTTTGCTGTTTATTAATTAGGGGCCCTACGCTGGTTGATTTATCCCCCTGAGCTTCAAGCTGCCCCATTGGTCAAACTGAATTTGGGGGCAAATCAAATTTTAAAAAATACATGGAACAGATGAAATAGAATAAACTGCATGATGTCACAAAACTTGGAAGAACTAGTAATGTAGGTAAGAACCCTCAGGTGAGAAAAACACATGCTTTATTTTGAATGTATTATGGACTTCTATTATTTTTAGAGGTTAGTTTCCATTTAATTATTACAAAATATTGGCTATTTTCCCCGTGTTGTATAATACATGCTTGAGCCTTTCTTACATCCAATAGTTTGTAACTCCCACTAACTCCCACGCCCTCCCCCCCATATTGCACCTCCCCCCTCCCCACTGGGAAACCACTAGTTTGCTCTCTATATCTGTGAGTCTGCTTCTTTTTTGTTATATTCACTAGTTTGTTTTATTTTTTAGATTCCACATATAAGTGATATCATACGGTATTTGTCTTTCTCTGTCTGACTTATTTCACTTAGTATAATGCCCCCCAAGTCTATCCATGTTGCTGCAAATGACAAAATTCTCTTCTTTCTTGATGGCTGAGTAGTATTCCACTGTGTGTGTGTGTGCGTACATATATATATATATATATATATGCACACACATATACATGTGTATATGTATGTATACCACATCTTCTTTACTTAAGTTGCTTCCATATCTTGCCAACTGTAAATAATGCTGCTATGAACATTGGGATACATGTATCTTTTTGAATTAGTAGAAAACCACTCATTTTAAAATGAGTCCATTTATGGGATTACTTTGAAAGCCCCCAGATCCTTTGTAAGAATGAATGAAAGAGGGGGAGAGAAAAGGAGGAATAAAGAAGAAAGGAGAGAGAGAGAGAGAGAGAGACAAATTGTAGGAGATAGAAGGTGTTATTGAAAGTCTCACTTTTGGAGGTGTGAGAGTTGAAGGGTGCCCTGTGACTGTGGACTGGAATGCAGACAGGCAAGTGAGAACACCATTTCCTGGAGGTTGTGGTACCCCCTTCTCTGGCAAAGGACACCCACTTGGTAACCTAACAAGTAAACCTTTGAGATCTATCAGTGGATCCTGTCTGCTTGGTTGAAAGAGAACCTGCTCTGGTCTCCTGAACAGTTATTTCCAAACTTTTTCCTAATTCTTTTCTCCAGTGGGATGTTAAATCAGGTCTGATCCCAGAGGTTAGTGTGACCAAGTCATCCCAGTTTGCCCACAACTTGCCCTGTTTTAACACTGAAAATCTCATGCCCTGGGAACCCTCTTGGTCCCAGGCACACTGGGGTCGTTGGTACTGTGTCAAAAGCTGAAGTGAGGATTTGGATGCTATATTCAGTGAATCAGAGTAATGGTTTCCTGTTTGAAAGTAAAGTTTCCAGAATGAGATGCATAATTTGTACTCTCTGAAATGTATAAAGATAACCTTGTGGAAACCAGAGGCATCAGAGATTTGCCGAAGGTCACACAATTCAGGGGTGGTAGAGTCCAACCCAACCTTGATTTTCAATTTTGATTCAAAGCTATTTCCATTCCCTTTATACTACTACCTTTGTTTGCCTTTACAGGAAATATAAACTGGGTTTTAATTGGTGAAGACAGTTGGAAACAGAAGCATAGGAAAAATTAAACTTTGGTGCTGAACCAGGATAGTAGGATTATTAAAAAGGAAAAGGTACCATGCAAATGCAGCATTAAACTACTTTCTTATGTGCAAGATAAGATTCTTACCTGATGAATATTCTATAGTGTATTGCTCCTGCCAGAACATGATGTATAAGGTATCAATTGATGAAATCAACTCTGAAATGTTTTTTAGGGCCCAGTTTAGAGAAAAGTGAATTATGCTTCAAGAGTCAACATTTATTCAGACTGCAAATGTTTGATATGTTTTCCATTTCTATCAAAAACAATAGATGGCTATAAATCCTCAGAAATTGATAAGGATGCAGGAAACTTTGGAAGAAAGATTAAATTTCCTTCAGAAAAGTAAATAGAAGTCCTTTCACGTTACAGGTCAACTGCATATTTGTAGCTTTTATTAGCATTTCTAAGTCATAGCAGAATGATTCTGGGTGGCTGCCAGGATGGTACAGCCCCAGTTTGAGTTTTATCATCACATGGCGATGTATTATTGAATTTGGCAATGAGGTTTTTAAGAGACTTCTTGTTTCTCTAAGTCCCTATAGAAATAATACCATTTGGTTTCATCCAAAGTAGCTAAAAACTTCCCTATCTGATGAAACCTCTGGGTAGGTAAGAAAAGGCTTTCTAGATATTGTGACAATTCATTTCCTGAATTAAAATGTCATTTAGCAAATATTTATTTGTATATTGGTTATTTATTTTTTATTGAGGTACGGTTGATTTACAATATTGTGTCAGTTTTGGCTGTACAGCATAATGATTCAGTATTTTTGAAGATTATATTCCATTTTAGGTTATTACAACATATTCGGTATAATTCCCTGTGCTGTACAGTAACTTATCTATTACTGTTGCTTATCTATTTTATGTGTAGTAATTTGTATCTGTTGATCCCATACCCTTAATTTGTCCTTCCACCCCTTTTTGGTAATGACAAGTTTGTTTTCTATGTCTGTAAGTCAGTTTCTGTTTTGTATAAACATTCATTTGTATTATTTTTAGATTCCACATATAAGTGATATATAGTATTTGTCGTTCTCTGTCTGACATCACTAAGTATAATATACTCTTCGCTAAGTATAATAGGTCTTTCCATGTTGCTGCCAATGACAGTATTTCATTCTTTCTGTGGCTGAGTAATATTCCATTATATATACATATATATATATTCCATTATATATACATATATATATACATGTATATATATACATATATATACATATATATGTATATATAATATACACAGGTGTGTATTCATATGTGTTTATGTGTGTGTGTGTATATATATATATATATATATATATATATCTAGAGAGAGAGAGAGAGAGAGAGAGAGAGAGAGAGAGAGTTGTGTTCATGTCTTGACTATTGTAAATAATGCTGCTGTGAACAACACAGGGGTGCATGTATCTATTTGATGTAGTGATTTTTGTTTTTTCTGGATGTACACCCAGAGTGGAATTGCTGGATCATATAGTAGCTCTATTTTTAGTTTTTTAAGGAACTCCATATGTTTTCCATAGTGGCTACACAAATTTACATTCCACCAACATTGTACGAGCTTCGCTTTTCTCCAACATTTGTTGATGTAGGCCATTCTGACAGGTGTGAGGTGATACCTCATTCTGGTTTTGATTTGCATTTCTCTAATAATCAGTGACATTGAGCATCTTTTCATGTGCCTCTTGGCCATCTGTATGTCTTCTCTGGAAAAATATCTATTTAAGTCTTCTGCCCATTTTTTGATTGGGCTGTTTTTTTTTGATATTGAGTTGTATCAGCTGTTTGTATATTTCAGATAATCACTCCTTATTGGTCGCATCATTTGCAAATATTTTCTCCCATCCCATAGGTTGTCTTTTCATTTGGTTGATGGTTTCCTTTGCAGTGCAAAACTTTTAATTAGGTACCCTTTGTTTATTTTTGCTTTTATTCCTTCTACTTTGGGAGACTGATCCAAGAAAATATTGCTACAACTTATGTCAAAGAGTGTTTCACCTATGTTCTCTTCTAGGAGTTGTTTGGTTTCATGTCTTACATTTAGATCTTTAAACCATTTTGAGTGTGAGTGAATATTCTAATTTTCATTGTTTTACATGTAGCTGTCCAGCTTTCCCAACACTACATGCTGAAGAGACTGTTTTCTCCATTGTATATTCTTGCCTTCTCTGTCATAGATTAATTGACCGTAGGTGTGTGGGTTTATTTCTGGTCTCTCTGTTCTGTTCCAATGATCTTCATGTCTGTTTTTTTGCTAATACCATGCAGTCTTGATTACTGTAGCTTTGTAGTGTAGTCTGAAGTCTGGGAGGGTTATACCTCCAGCTTTGTTCTTTTTTCTCAGAATTGCTTTGGCAAATTGGGGTCTTTTGTGCTTCCATATAAATTTTATGATTATTTGCTCAAGTTCAGTGAAAAATGTCCTGGGTATTTTTATAGAGATTGCATTAAATATGTAGATTGTTTTCAGCAATATGGCCATTTTAATAATGTTGATTCTTCTAAGCCAAAAGCATGGGATAGCTTTCCATTTCTTTAAATCATCTTCGACTTCCTTCATTAATGTCTTATAGTTTTCAGCATATTGGTCTTTCACTTCCTTGGTTAAGTTTATTCCAAAGTATTTTTTTTGATGTGATTTTATTTTTTTACTTTTCTTTTTGATATTTCATTATTGGTGTACAGAAATGCAACAGATTTCTGTATATTAATTTTGTATCCTGCAACCTTGCTGAATTCATTTATTAGTTCTAATAGTTTTGGGGTGGAAACTTTAGGGTTCTCTATATAGAGTATCATTTCTTCTGCAAATAGTGACAGTTTTACCTCTTCCCTTACAATTTGGATAACTTCTATTTCTTTTTCTTGTCTAATTGCTGTATCTAGGACTTCAAATACCGTGTTAAATAGAAGCAGTGAGAGTGGGCATCCTTGTCTTGCTCCAGATTTTAGTGGGAAGGCTTTCAGCTTTTCACCATGGAGTGTTGTGTTGGCTGTGGGTATATCAGTTATTCAATCTAAAAATAAAATCCACATAAAAGTGATTTGAAAGCTTAGTGAGTTGATCAGATGGTTCATTACTTTGTTACTGAGGTTCCAGATCTCAGCTTTTCCTAGGAATAACCCTAATTTTCATAGTCTTGCCAGCTGCACTCCACATCACAGAGGCAAAGACAAAACAGAAGGCATTGCTATATTGCATGATGACTAATGGGCCATGTGAGAGTTTAAATTTGTTTTCTTCTCCAAAAGATTTGGAGCAGAATTTTTTTCTAAAATTAAATTATGTCCCATATAAAATACAAAGATAACTGAGGTCTAGAAAAAAATCCCTTGGCTTATTAAGAAGTATGAAAAGAGTTCTTAGGGGTATTGAAAGGAATATTGGTTTTGGAAATTAAGGATTTGCTTGGAGTCCTGCCTTTACCATAACTAGTTACCTTACCTTCAGTAAAACTTTGGCATCTCTGAAGTCCATCATGTGAGAAAGAGGATAATAATCCAACTCATAGTTATTGAAAAGATGAAAGCATCTTTAATGCATGTTGTAATGCATTAAAAAAGTTATTTTTGTTTTCTGTTAGTAAACTCTTCCAAGTTAGATTCTCTTTTTTTCCTGGACCCAAAATAACTGTAAGCTCACAATGAAATGTGTTAATAGCTGAGGCTGTGCAATCTCAAAATAGTGATAGTATGTCTTTTGTATTTAGATAGCAACATCTGCTCTATAGTGTTTGTCTTTTGGTCTTTTAAAAAAATATTGTATTTTCAATGTCAATTTTAGCAGGTATGGGTTGAAAATAACCTCTCACAATAAACAGAAATAGCTGACAATAAAATTAGCATGATTTCGTCAGTTGGTACAATCCATGCAACTGACAGATCAGCTTCTATCACTTTGGCAAATCCTTTACTTACTAGTTATTTCCATCTATAGCACACAAATGTTTAATTCATTCATTCAGAATCTTTCAAGTCGTGATTGTTCAATGTTTACTTCAAGTTTTGGCTTTGATTAATAAATCACTCCCTTACCTCCGAGATTTTTTTTTTTTTTTTTTTGCTGTACGTGGGCGTCTCCCTGTTGTGGCCTCTCCCATTGCAGAGCACAGGCTCCGGACACGCAGGCTCAGCGGCCATGGCTCACGGGCCCAGCCGCTCTGCGGCACGTGGGATCATTCTGGGACCAGGGCACGAACCCGTGTCCCCTGCGTCGGCAGGCGGACTCTCAACCACTGCGCCACCAGGGAAGCCCCGAGATTTCATTTTTAAAAACCTTTCTTTCCTCCTAAAGGATGGTTTCCTGACCTATCAGATGGAACCATAACAAATTGCAAACTTTGATCGCAATAAGTTAGGAATTTTTAATTGTAGCCCAACTTCAAAAACAAAGGCTGGCAAAGATCATTTTTCCTGATCTCAGTAAATTCTTGGATTTTTGAGCTCTAGAATGAACGGGAGACCCTTTCATCTTCAGCTGTTGAGGACACGTGCACTCAGGAAGGGACTAATGTGGCTTGTGGTTCTCTCTGGTTGTTTTTCTCCCCAGCAGCGCCTCTGAGCTCACTTAAACCTCCGAGAGTGGACACTGCTCCAGTGGTCTCATCTCCCTATCAAAGAAGAGATTCAGACAGATACTGTGGGCTCTGTGCAGCCTGGTTTAACAATCCTCTGATGGCCCAGCAACATTATGATGGCAAGAAACACAAAAAGAATGCAGCAAGGGTTGCTTTGTTAGAACAGCTTGGGACAACTCTGGATACGGGGGAATTAAGAGGTAAGAGAAACTCTTCTGATTTCTGCCACAGAACTGGGCTTTCAGAGAAAGTGTTTTCATAAACTGGGATGCTTCTTCCTATTGCTTTGCTTTTACTAAGGACAATTCTAGGATCCTCCAAAAGGAATAGAGGAAAAAGGAAATGAACAGAAAACTAATTTTTTCCGTCTCCTTTCTTTCAAAGTATTTGTGATTGCCATATTTTTATTGACTATGTTTCAGATCAAAACCACCCACTCATGAACCAGAGTTTTTCCTTCTGCTTTATCTTTAAACACCTTCTGGAATGAATGCTTTTGTATGTGAGCAGTACAAGAGCAGATGCAAAAAAGGCCAAATGGTGTTATCTTAATTTTAAACTTTTGTGCTTTTATGAATTCAGCCAAAACAAAGCAACACATTGGCTCCATTTCATGGATGAAATTAAGCCCAAGGCCTTTTCATGGGCATATCTAAGAAGCTGAGGTAAGACAGTGCTGTGGACCACTATAGAATCAATACCTGGCTCCCCCCATCCCCCATCTGTTACGTATTTTCTCGGTTGATGGAAACCAGGGAGCATTTGAAGTTCATGTGAGGTTTTACAGAAGTTGCTGAGTGGAGACTTGGAATCATAGGGTGAGGATCAATCCTATGGATTCCTGAGGAAGCCACATACCATTCTGTGGAAGCTAATAGAATATTTCATCATCAACAACCATTTAAACAGTTTTTGATCACTTAAACCATTTTGATCAACTGATGTTGGCAGTGGTTTAGATATACTTTTAGGAGTTGGCCAGGAGATCATCCATCATAATAGCTGTAATAACAAAATTTACAAGTCAGTTCTGAGAGTGCAACCTGGGTTTGAGCTGGGTTCGGTATGTAGAGCCTGCAATTCTTATTACCCTTACCAGGCTGTGAGCCTCCAAGGGAAAATAACCTGGTATAATTCTAGACCAAATAAATGGGACGGAAGATCTTGCTGTGTGACCTGACAGGAGGGACAGGTCACTTCTGATTATGTTGGTTGGGGAAGACTTCACCAAAGAAAAGGACTGGAGTTGGAACTAGAAAGGTGGGTGGTCTTTTAGCAGGTGAGAAGGCATCCCACGTGAGCAGAATCATATATGTTTAGGCAAAAGAGAGGAAAACATAAGCTGTTGCTGGTGAATAAACAGATTATCATAGAAGAATCCTATCATACAGCATAGATTTAAGACTGCAGGTCCATTAGGAGATCTATGGAGCTTGATGAGAGACTGACTTTTCCAAGATAATGATTAAAAACAGCAAATGAGAGCAAAGAGCAAAAACGCTGTTTTTGTGGAGGTTTTCTAGCTCTAGAGAAACAACATCGAGCTTAATATTTCAGTATGTTGGATAATCATGTTGCAAATGCTTTTGAATTGTTGGTACTCTTGCTGTCTGCTGGGGAATTTCTTGTGTTCATAGTCTCTGTCTTGTTAAAAATACAGGAGGAGTATTTTTTAGCTGAAGGCCTCCCATGTCTCGCTGTTCCTGGCAGATAACAAGTCTGCTCAGCGACTCCTTCATGGCAGGCACTGAAGGGGAAAAATAGGGCTTTATTTATGTTTTGTGCCAGATATTATGACTTGTAGAATTATTCCTAGAGCACATTCTTCTTGTCTGTTTTGAATTATCGGTGCCGCATCTTTTAGGTACAACGACGTCTTAATGACTTGGGAGTCTGAATTCTGTAACATTTGAGTGGTTTGTCTTTTATCCCAAAGACAAAAACGGCTGCTCTTGGACTTGATAACTCAATGTGATTCTGACTCAGTAGCACATGAAATGTGATTAGCATTGAACACAGCGTCTTTGAAAGCGACCTTTTCACCCACCCCAGGTGACATCTTGATGTATATGTATTCAGGCATTAAATATTGCAGAAGTTTAGGGAATAAAGCAATGTTGATAACCTAGCATGTTTTAAAACGCGCGTGCGCGCACACACACACACACACACACACACACACACACACACACAGAGTCTCCTGTTTCTGGAACGCTTCTAGTGCATGGTCGATCAATTAATAAAGGCAAAAATGCTAACCAGTAAATACAGGCATATCCATAACTTTTAAAAAACTGGTGTCAAGCAGCTGGAGGATGACAGTGTCACAGGTTTCCTCTCCTTCTTAGCACTTCTCAGTTTTTAATTTTTTAATTTAATGTTATTTTTTTGGCCGTGTGGCCTGTGGGATCTTAGTTCCCCGACCAGAGATCGACCCCTGCACTGGAAGCATGGAGTCTTAACCGCTGGACCGCCAGGGAAGTCCCAGCACTTCTCAGTAAAACACTTACATCATTTACCGGTTTATTATGGTTTTCCTGATTTCTCCCTACTCACCCTATAGACTGTTAGCAACTTGAAAGCAGGAATCTATGTCTGCTTTGCCCACTGATGTGTTCAAAAACACCTAGAACAGTGACAGACACAGAGTAGGTACTCAATAAAATTGCTGAATGAATGAATAAACAGAGAAGTCAAAATTTAAAAATCACCTTAAATCCTGCATTTTCTAACATGGCAATCCTTTTCATTTCCCAAAGGATCCTGATTGAATAATTTTTACAAAAAATTATTTATGATTTTTTCTTCTAATTTAAAAAGACGATGTATGTTTTATATATTGTGAAAAGCAGAGATATTAAGTGTTATATAGTTCACTGAGTGTAACCCACGCTCCTACCAAGATCCATAACTTTTCCATCATGACGTCATTCCCACGGGCCCCATTTCAGTCAATCCAAACTTCCCATTCCAGGGAACCACTTTTCTTATTTCTTTCACCAAAATTTAGTTTTGCCTGCTCTAAGATTTCATATAATTGTCACAGAAAGTATGTATTTTTCTGTGTCTAGCTTCTCATATTGTTTTTTTTTTTTTTTGCGATACACGGGCCTCTCACGGTTGTGGCCTCTCCCGTTGCGGAGCACAGGCTCCGGACGCGCAGGCTCAGCGGCCATGGCTCACGGACCCAGCCGCTCTGCGGCATGTGGGATCCTCCCGGACATGGGCACAAACCCGCATCCCCTGCATCGGCAGGCGGACTCTCAACCACTGTGCCACCAGGGAAGCCCTCATATTGTTTTTGAGATGTATCCATTTGTTGCATAAAAAGCAGAGTAGCCCCTTGCTCTTTATCAGGGAGTGGTTTTCTTCTAGACAGAAATCCCACAATATGTCTAGCCATTCTCCTCTTGACTTTTTTGGTGCTATTTTGAATAAGGCTTTCATGAACATTCTTTTTGTTGTTGTTGTTGACAGATGTTTTTACTTCTCTTGTTAAATACCTCAGAGTAGAATTGCTGGGTCATAGTCATAAGTTGGGTGTATTTTTAACTAAACAAGAAACTGCCAAAATGTTTTCCAAAGTAGCTGCATTATTTTGCACACCCTAAAGCAACATATATGAATTCCATATCCTCACCAACATTTGTTTTTATCAGTCTTTCAAATATTAGTCATTCTAGTGGGTGTAGGAGAGTATTTCATTATGGCTTTAATCTGTGTTTCCATGTTGACTAATTATGTCAAACACTTTAAAATGTTGGTCATTTGTATATCTTCCTTTGTGAAATGTCTGTTCATGTCTTTTGCCTATTTTAAAAAATTGGCTATCTGCCTCTTTATTTATTTAATTTTTTAAACATCTTTATTGGAGTATAATTGCTTTACAATGGTGTGTTAGTTTTTGCTGTATAACAAAGTGAATCAGCTATACGTATACATACATCCCCATATCTCCTCCCTCTTGCATCTCCCTCCTACCCTCCCTATCCCAACCCTCTAGGTGATCACAAAGCACGAAGCCGATCTCCCTGTGCTATGTGGCTGCTTCCCACTAGCTATCTGTTTCACATTAGGGAGTGTATGTATGTCCATGCCACTCTCTCACTTCGTCCCAGCTTACCCTTCCCCTTCCCGGTATCCTCAAGTCCATTCTCTACATCTGCATCTTTATTCCTGTCCTGCCCCTAGGTTTTTCAGAACCATTTTTTTTTTTTTTTTTTTAGATTCCATATATATGTGTTAGCATACGGCATTTGTTTTTCTCTTTCTGACTTACTTCACTCTGTATGACAGACTCTAGGTCCATCCACCTCATTACAAATAACTCAATTTCATTTCTTTTTATGGCTGAGTAATATTCCATTATATATATGTGCCACATCTTCTTTATCCATTCATCTGTTGATGGACACTTAGGTTGTTTCCATGTCCTGGCTGTTGTAAATAGAGCTGCAGTGAACACTGTGGTACATGACTCTTTTTGAATTATGGTTTTCTCAGGGTATATGCCCAGTAGTGGGATTGCTGAGTTATATGGTAGTTCTACTTTTAGTTTTTTAAGGAACCTCCATACTGTTCTCCACAGTGGCTGTATCAATTTACATTCCCACCAACAGTGCAAGAGGGTTCCTTTTTCACCAAACCCTCCCCAGCATTTATTGTTTATAGATTTTTTGATGATGGCCATTCTGACCGGTGTGAGGCGATACCTCACTGTTGCTTTGATTTGTGTTTGTCTAATGATTAGTGATGTTGAGCATCCTTTCATGTGTTTGGCGGCAATCTATATATCTTCTTTGGAGAAATGTCTATTTACGTCTTTCGCCCATTTTTGGATTGGGTTGTTTGTTATTTTGATATTGAGCTGCATGAGCTGCTTGTATATTTTGGAGATTTATCCTTTGTCAGTTGCTTCATTTGCAAATGTTTTCTCCCATTCTGAGGGCTGTCTTTTCGTCTTGTTTATGGTTTCCTTTGCTGTGCAAAAGCTTTTAAGTTTCATTAGGTCCCATTTGTTCATTTTTGTTTTTATTTCCATTACTCTAGGAGGTGGGTCAAAAAGGATCTTGCTGTGATTTATGTCATGGAGTGTTCTGCCTATGTTTTCCTCTAAGAGTTTTATAGTGTCTGGCCTTACATTGAGGTCTCTAATCCATTTTGAGTTTATTTTTGTGTATGGTGTTAAGGAGTGTTCTAATTTCATTCTTTTACTTGTCCCTGTCCAGTTTTCCCAGCACCTCTTACTGAAGAGGCTGTCTTTTCTCCATTGTATACTCTTGCCTCCTTTATCAAAGATAAGGTGACCATATGTGTGTGGGTTTATCTCTGGGCTTTCTATCCAGTTCCATTGATCTATATTTCTGTTTTTGTGCCAGTACCATACTTTATTGTTGAGTAGTAGGTAGAAGGTTTTCATATATTATAGATACAAATCCTTTGTCAGGTATACCCATTGTGAATACTTTCTCCTAGACTATGACTTGGCTCTTCATTTTCTTAAATAATGTCTGGTAAGCAGACACTATTGAATTATCAAAGTATAATTTCTCTTTATTTTCTTTCATAATCATTGCTTTTTGTGTCCCATCTAAAAAATCTTTGCCTACACTCCTGATCAAAGATAATCTTGTATATTTTCTTCTACAAGTTTCATAATTTTAGCTTTTATATCTAGAATTATGATGTATCTCAAATTAATTTTTGTGTGTATGGTGTGAGGAAGGGGTGGAAATTCATTTTGTTTTTAGATATTTACCCAGTTGTTGCAGCAAATTTGTTGAAATTTTTTTTTTTTTTCCTCATTGGATTTTCTTGGTGCCTCTTTTGAAAATCTATTGATTGTGTGTGAGTCTATTTCTATACAATCTATTGTGTTCCATTGATTTATTTGTCTATCTTTATGCCAGCACCACACTGTATTTATTTATAGCATTAGAGAAGTTTTGATATTAGGTAGTGCCAGTTCTCCAGCTTAGTTCTTTTTTCTCAAGATTGTTTGGCTGTTCTAAATCCTTCACATTTCTATATAAATGTTAGAATCAGTTTTTCAGACTCTACGTAGAAAGTTTGATGGGATACTGAATGGGGAGATTTATTTAAATGACTCACAGTATTGAATCTTACAATCCATGAACATCATATATCTCCCTATTTACTTGTTTCTTTAAGTTCTATCAGCACTATCACATAGTTTTCCATGTAAAGATTTTACACATTATTAGTTGAATGTATCCTTGAGTACTTTGTGTTCTTTAACACTATTATAAATTATATATATATGTATTATTATTATTATTTTTTTTTTTGCGGTACGCGGGACTCTCACTGTTGTGGCCTCTCCCATTGCGGAGCACAGGCTCCGGACGCGCAGGCTCAGTGGCCATGGCTCACGGGCCTAGCCGCTGCGCTGCATGTGGGATCTTCCTGGACCAGGGCACGAACCCGTGTCCCTGCATCAGCAGGCGGACTCTCAACCACTGTGCCACCAGGGAAGCCCTAAATTATATTTTTTGAAATTTCATTTTTATGTGTTTCTTACTGACATATAGAAAATACAATTAATTTTTATACATTGACCTTGATTCCTGTGACCTACACATAACTTTCTACCTATTAAATTTGTATATAATTTAATAGCACAAAAAAACCTTGTACCTTTTGTATTTTTTTGGTATCCGTACTATTTAGTCATTGGAAACTCTACAGAACCGTATTAGCTGTCTGGCCTTCCTTTGCTTCAAGTGGCAAATCAAATTTTTAAAAAGGAAATTATTCTTGTAGATTAACAAGGGATTTTAAATGGACTTGGCCTAAGTAGTTATTAATATGAATAACCTGGTTACTGACTCTAGTTTAGTGATATTTGTTCCAGAAAATAGATGACATCTGTCTCTACTTCCAAGTTTTAGCTTAATAAGAAAAACGGCCACCTCTTTCTGAACATGGAGTCCAATGTAGAAAGCAAAGGAAGTTACTGAATTATGGAATTATAAATTCCAATGGACAGAGAGTGCTTTAGAGGTTTTCTTTGTAGTTTAATTTCTTCTTGCTAGCATAAAACACAGATATAAGGCAATTTCTTATGTAGAAACAGGGAGAGTATAAATTATGAATTTAGAGCTCAGTGAAAATAGAATATTCATTTTGCAGACATTTATTATTTATTCTTTTAAAAGTGTTAGGATGAGAAAATGCACAGTTATTTCATTGTTTCGGAGGAAATGAAAACAGAGCAAAAGAATTCATTTGAAAATTTCATAATGTTTCTGAGCATCAGATGCAGACAATGCTGGAAAGGACATCAAACATCATGAATTATGCCCCTTGTTTTTACAGAGCAGGGTTCTGAGACCCAGAGAAGTGGGGTAACTGTCCCCTTCTAAGTTATGGCTCCTGATTGGAGGTGCATCCATTTCCAATGACTCCTCATTGACTAACTAGAATTCTGATGATTAACTCTTTTGTTTCAAAACAGTTAAGTTTGGGAACTTACATATATTTTAGTATTAAACTCTCTTTGAATTTAAGTATAGAATGGGCACAGTTCAACTCTCAGCTTTCTGGGAATGAATGATTTACAGGGTACATCCTATACTTTAATAAAAGAGTTTTCTCCACCTTCATGACTCCATCTCAGTTAGAGAGAATCTAGAAAAGGCAAAGAAATCATATTCACTGGGCCTGGGATGGAGAAGCAAAATTTGAGAAGCAAAATTTGTGAAGAGAAAGCTATTTCTAGAGAGGCTGCTAGAACTGATGACTCCCTTTGTAATGCAGCTTCTGCCTTTATTGGAGGGAATGGGGAATCATTTCCAGGGGTTACAGAAAGCTTACCTAGGACTTCATATCATAAAAGTGGTATGTGAGTGAGAATGAGAAGACTTTCCTCAAAACAGGCAGAACACTGGAGTGAGAGAGATTTACTTTTTGAATTATTTCTGCTGTGGACTTTCAGATGATAGTGGGTTCCTCTTAATATTAGTTTGGCCTTTGCCCACATGGCAGGCGGTAGACAGCTTGGTCATATCATTCAGTGACCCTCGTCCACCTTCAGGTCACCTAAGGGACCTGTGCAGGGGACTTGGGCACTGGGGCTTCTCCAAGACCAGGAAAGGAAAGGCAGTCTAGGTTTAAAAATGAACAGTTTCCAAAGGCAACAGGTGCAACTATTGCTGTGCGACAATTACCCCAAAACTTGGTGGCTTAAAAAATGGTAAACATTTATTATCTCTCAAAGTTTCCAGGGAGGAATTTGGGAGTGGCTTGGCTAGGTGATTCTGGCTTGAGGTTTCTTATCACTTTGCACCTGAGACGTCAGCCTGGGCTGCAGTTCTACTTCTAAATGTGGCTCATTCCATTCTGGAAAACAGAGTCGTGGTTGCCGGTCATTGGTGGTGAGGGGAAGAGGTTGGCTACAGTGGGGCCGTAAGAGGGCATTTGGGGGTTGTGGAACTTGTCTGGACCTTGATATGGCTTCCTGGCTGTATGTGTTTGTTTGTCAAAACTCACATAACTGTATCCAAGGAGAGAGTGGGGAGAATGGCATGTCAATTTCAAAAGCCAAATAAAAGAAGAAAGAAAATGTGAGTCACTCATATGTTGGTAGGAGGCCTCTATTTTTCTCCCCATGGGCCTCTCCCAGGAGTTTTGAAGGTGCCCGCACTGTGGCCCTGGCTTCCTACAGAGCCTCAGGTGAAAGCCATCTTTCTTAGGATGCTCCAAGGTCACATGGCCTCACTTCCATCACCTTCTGTTGGTTAGAAGTCAATGCCAGTCCCTATTCGAGGGGTGGTTGGGAATTCAACTCCACCTTTGAAGAGGGGATTACCAGAGAACACCACAATCAGAATGCAAGTGGACACCCGACCCATGTGACAAATACTGTGCTGTCATTACCCTTTGTAGACTTTGGAATGGAAAACATCTCATCCGTAGGAAGCATTAATATATGCAATAAACACAAGTCAAGGATTTCATTAAAAAAATCTGATCGAGATTTCTGCCTATTCTCATGAGAACCAGGTCAACAGAAAATAGTTTCTCTGAGGTCCTCTGCCCAAGACTTGATGGATGTGACAGTGGGAATCAGCAAAGACAGGGCACACTTTCCCAGCTGAAGGTTGCTTGAGAATCTCCATTTGAGTTTTCAACAATCCTTCCTTCATCTGACAACCATTTTCCCTTAGGACATGGCCACTCCAATACGCTTGGGGATACCAGAGTTTTGGGGAGCAAATTAATTGGAGTTAACAGTTTGCTCGTGACCTTCTAATCTCCCTGTGAGATGATAGAAACAAAAATTCTGATCAGGTGACTCGAGGTCAAGATTTTAGAAACAGAAAGCTTATTATGTGTTGATTTATTTCCTCTTTGATGCCTTCTTTGATTTTTTTCATTTATTTTCCACTTCATCCCACTAACATTGAACTCCTATCTGGTACCAAGCACAAAGTGCTGGAGATTCTACAGTGAATGAGAAGAGAAGGTTCCTATTGAGAAGAAGCAGGGAATAAACAAGCAAAATACATTTAGCCTGTGACAAGTGCTAACGGGAGGTGTGTTCCTTTAAATGGGAAAGTTAGTGACAACCACTCAGAGAAGCTGACATTTTGAACTGTGACCTGAAGGCTCCTGACACGAAGCACCTGCCCCTTCAAGCAGAGGTGCTGGCAGGTGCAACGGCCCTGTGGTGGGCAGAGGGCCTAAAGCTAATGAGAGGAGAGGGGTAAAAAGTGAGATTGTGACCTAGACGAGGTCACACTGCATAGATCAAATAGGTCATGGGAAGAAGTTGTGATCTATTCTAAGTGCACCCAGGTGTCTGCATCTCATTTTATTTGTGAATCCAAATGTTCCACCTTTTCTCTACTTTAGGGCTTAGTTCATTTCCATTCTGGGTCACCGGCTCTTCCCTCTGTCCAAGAGCAGGTCCTGCTTCTGTCATTCCTGGGGACGCACCCTTTACCTGCTTCCTTTGTTCAGGGCTGCATTTCTCAAATCACAAGCAGGTTTTTCGGGTAGCAGCCCATTCTGCCCGGAGGTCCATCATTCGTTCATGGTTTCCAGGACCAAGAAAAAGCTCTGGAGTTCCTTTAGTATGAAAGCCCTACTGACCAAGTTCTCTTTAATAGTTTTGGGAGAGTGGGGGCCATGGGGGGAGAACCGAAATTTCTTGACAGTCTTGGGGAGGAAACCAAGCTCAGGAGGAGCATGTTGGTTCCTGAAAAAGAGCAGGGGAGTTAGAAAGAGATGCATTAGGTGCATCCAGGCATGTTTGGGCAGCTTATTCACAGGAAAATGGACCTAACAAATCCCCATTGAAGTCTTCATTTCAGAACAGAGGATTCTGGCCACTGATTGAGTCTTGTTTAAGTGGGCAAGTAAAAGAGCCCTGTGAAGGTGACAGTAGGCGTGGGAATGGAGGTGGAACTCCCAGATGGTGCGATCAGAGGCGTCAGGTGAACCTTGAAGGATACTGGAAGATGTGCAGCTCAGGCAGCTGAGTGGGACCACACTGCCGGCTGAGGACGGACCCCACGCAAAGGCCTGCGAGCTGGAGGGACGGCGGCGCCCCCTGGGGGAACTGTGTGGGATGGCTGGAGCTTAAGGCCACTTTTGGGGTTAATGGGAGAAGCACCTCGAGAAACAGTCAGATCATGGCGCCAGTTGAATACTTCCACTGAACCCTGAAGGTTATGGGGTGTAATTTAAAGATTTTTGGCAGGATAGTTACATGTTGATATTTGTATTTCTGAAAGAGATGTCTACAGACAGCAGTGTGAAGCCTGGATTAGAAGGGAACTGGATGGGAGGCAGGGAGATTTACTGGGAGGCTACTAATTTAATTCAGTGAGAAATTATGCCAACTTGAGCTAAAGAAAGTAGTAGCAGCAGGGATATCAGTAAAGGGAAAAAATGAGGAGCAAATTGGATGTGAATTCAACAGAATTTGGTGGACAGTTGGTCCTCCAGAGCCCTTGACAGCTGCACCTTCCATGTACAGGCAGGGCCTGCCCATGATTGACTCTTAACTGCATACCCAGATACCGTCAGAACATTCTGCTGAAGCGTGAATCCCAGGGCTGGGCATTTGGTGTTATCTGTCCTGATACTTTTAACCCAGTCGTGGTCTTGTCAAAGTTTCTGGAGGGCAGGGTCCATACCTTCTTATTCTTTGTATCACCCTCAGTATGCAGAGCAATGTATCGTTGATGGAAGGTCCTGAATGGATGCCCAGGATTTGAGTGGTCTCACTCCTGTTAACCAACTCCAGTTTTTCTGGTGCACTCAGAATTATGGGTCTCAGATGGATGACTGAACATTTCCCAGGGCTGAATACTTGATAATAAATTACAATGTCAAGTAAGGTGTACTTTTATTCCATTTAATAAGTTAAAACAAAAGCCTTAGTTCATTCCTTATAGGAATATTTTCAATCTCTGAAAGCTGTATGTATTTTATCTAGTTGAGAATCAGCAGAAAATAGGATCTTTAAGCAGGTATGATAATTATAGAACAATTGAATGGTAGGGGAGGAGGTGCCAAAAGAAAATGCTCAGCTTAGCTTATACCTGGTTCTTTTTGCATTATTATTTTTAATGTGTTTCATGTTCAGAGCCCATATTTTGGGGTAGATAATTAAACTGCTTAAATGCCTCATGTTCCTGTCATATTATTGGAATGGGAAAATAGGGTGATATGGAAGAGATCATTTGCATTCATTCATTCATTCATTCACTCACTCATAGTTACTAAGTATCTATTATGCACCAGGCTCTGTGCCTACAGATTTACGGAATATTGAAATGTCTGCGACTCATCATCCAATCTCAAAGCATTTAAAGTCTTGAGAAGAGCAGGGAGAGCAAAATAATACACTTATTGAAATAAATATAACACAAAATATGAAAAAATAAAATCAGAGCTTAAAAGCCACTCCAGCATGATGCTTTGGGAATTGAAAGTAGGGAAACAATGACTTCCAAGCTGGAGTTAGCGTCAGGACACATGCAAACTGATGACCAGTTTCTTTAGAGCAGAGGAGTCAGCATGACTAAAAGCGTAGAGAGACGACAGAAGTATGAGCACGATTAGCAATCCAGTTCACTGGAGTCAGTGAGATAAAACTGAGAAAACAGATCGGAACCAAATTATAAATAGCCTTACATGTCAGGCAAAGCTGAACTTTATTTGATAGCCACTGACATTTTTTGTTTTTTGGATTTTTTTTCCAGTAGGATGATGACCGGTCTTATCTGTGCTTTAGGGGGATAACTCTGTGATGGATTGTAATGGGGGGATTCAGGAGGCCAGGAGACTGCGTAGAATTGATGCAGAGGCCTGTGTAAAGACCTGGAGAGGCCCAAGGTCCAGCAGGGGGAGGGAAGAAATGGGACCAGTGAAAGAAACACGTATTTCTCTTTGCTCTGTTCAGCAGACTTCCCAACGTCAGCCACATGAAAAGAAGTCAGAGCATTAGAATTCTCAAAGACACCTTGGCGAGGCCTTGGGAACACTCATAGGAAAAATAGAAATTTAATGAGTAATAATGTTCACTCTCAAATCCAACAAGAAATGTAGCTGATGAACATTCATGGCAGTCTGTTTACATCCTGTAGAGCCATTCTTTCTTCAGCCGAGACAGATTTTGGTCCATTATTGCTTTTCATGAAGCTAATGAATGGAACACTGTCTGAAGAAGCTGGGTTAACTCTTCATTGTCACTGACTAGGTTCCAGAATGGATGAGCTTGGCTTTTCAAACGGAATCATTCTGTCTCCATGTATGTGTTGTGGGCAAACTCATCAAACAGAGAACTACAAAGCCACTTGGATTTCTAATTCCAGAGTGGGCTAATACATTGGAAACAGCCTTAAATTTGACACATGGAGACAGTGTCCTTGGTTTTGAGATGCTGACCAAGAAAAGGGCAAAAGCAACATCAAAACACACCCACCAAAAATCCAGGTTACTTAAGTGTTCTTTAGTTGCCAATTTTGGCTACATTGAGGGAGCTGACAGTATCATGTGAAGATGCTTTCCTTCCTCAGTGCTCTAAGGCTTTTCCTCAGTATTGATTGAAGGTCTCTATTGTTTAGTTTAAGCTCCAAAAACATAGACCGTATTTTACAAGAGCTCAGCACGGTGTTTTCCTAAGGTTCTGGGAACACATATCTGCCGTGCTGGCTCTTAAATAGCTGTGGGCTTTGGTAGTGGCTCTGTTAGTTGGGCTTTGTATTCAACAAAATAATGGATGCTTTGGGAAAAGATGCAAAATCAGGAGAAATCTGTCTTTTAACAAGTGGGAAACTTTTCTTTGTTTCTAAAATTATAGCTTTAACTCCACGCAAAAGAGTAATCATAAGTGTCAATTTTTTTCAAAGCTGCTACCGATAGACCTAATTTTCTGCAATAGATGGGATTCTATAAAGTGGATTGTGAACTGAGATTAAGGTATACAAATGTCAGGTTTACTCAAAGGAGAGCCTACTGACTGATGTTTTTGTTCACTATCTTATTTTGACTAATATTTAATGAGCACTTAGCATATAGCAAGCATTGTGATAAACCCTGGTGTATAAAGATGGCATTGCCCTGAAATATAAAAGACATTCTTCCATCTTCAAGAAGTCCACAGCAATATTTTGAAAAGCTGTTTACCTGAAAATCTCTGGTGTATCCTGCGTACATAAACGTATAGAGATACAGGAAGAAAAACACACCCACAAAAGCGTAGTGCGTTCTACACGTTTGATCTATTTTTCAAACAGCTTCTGCTCCTGGCAATTATCATCTCATGTGAACAGTTCCTCAAGAAACTGGGGATTTTATAGTTGACGTTGATGTAAGGGAAGAAGCATTAGGCATCCTGGTAAATTGTGTCTGGAACCTTGTATGGCTCTATGCCCAGGGTGGAAACTGCTACATGCAAATGGAGACAGTCAGTCCTATAGATGCTTTGCTCTAATGGAATCACTTGAAAGAAAGATCTCTTCATTTATTCATCCACTGGTTGTTCAACGAATCCTTATTAAGTGATTATTATGTTTGTGTTATATGTTATCATGCTGGATATTGGGATTCAGTAATGAACAAGACACAGTCATTGACTTCAGGATATTTCCACACTTAAAAGGAAAAGCAAGCATTTTAACATTATTTTAAAAATGTATTTAAAATTCCCAAACGATTTACATGTCCTTACTGTATGAAATGGGAAAATTTTCCTTAAAATCTTGGAGAAAACATTTTCATTTAAACATATACAATAATAAAACTAAAGATTTCCTTAGAAATCTGAAGGCTGGTGTTGTGCTGCCAGTAGAAATGTTATTTACCAAAACAGATCTTTTATTTGAAAGGCATGTACGATGCCTCTGTTAGCTAAGTGAGTTCTTAGACCTGGGTAATGAACAAAAATAAGCCATAACTTGAGTTTGGAGTCTATTTTTGCAAAGTATGCCAATGTTACATTTAGTAAAATAGCTAATGGACCAGGGGAGTGGCAGCATTGCTTTTCACTGACACCAGCTGGCTAACTGTTAACGGATTTGAAATGAGTTATCAAGCACTGCTGTTTTGTAAATAAGAGTCTTGGGTTTTTATGCCGTTACGTGTGAAAGAGGGGCATCTATCGCTCACTACGAACCCTTTTTTTTGGTGGGAGCTGTGGTTTCACAAAGTCCTGGTTACTCATTAAGGTGTGGTGTAACGGACTCAGAGACAGAAACCCTGGAGTTGAGTCCTGTCTCTGGTAAGTAGCTGGGAGATGTTGATGGGTCACTTCACCTCTCTGGGCCTCAGTTTCCTCTCTTATATAATGAAGGTGTTGGGCTGGTCATCCACAATGTCTCTTTAGCATCACCTTCCATCTAGTTTCCATCCCAACTGTCTGAACCACAGAGGAACACTTTATTGTAAGTCCATGTTCTTGGGGTGTGGACAGCTGAACCTCTGGAATAGGATCTGTTACAGATTGTCTAAGACCGGTTTTTATGATGAACTGACCCTACCTTGGACCCATAACGAAGAGCTTTATTTTGCCCCCTCTCTATTCTTTTTGACCACCCATGGGCTTCTGCACTTGGGCTACAATGTAAAGACTTGATTCAGGTATGTAGTCTTAGCAAATAGCTTTTTCTTACTATTTGGCTTGAGTCTGAACAAACTATATCTCTACTTGAAGCTCTAAGCAAACCAACACAGCTAGAACCCTGGAGGCACCCTGACTTATTCCCCTAAAACCTGAGATTTTCTGTCAACCCCTAAGGGTCAAGGCCAACTTCGTCTTCTTACTCATCCTCTCATATCGTCTCTGTTCTGTAGCCTTCCCTCAATTTCAAGTGCACATCTGTAAGTTTCCAATTTTCAGCCCTTAGACATAAAAGTTCTTCAGTGGAGTCAGTGGTCATTGGCCTCTACAACACACATGCACCCACACGTCCCCACACATACGTACGTGATTACTGATAACATATATTGTTTCTAATTGTCTCTCATTTTCTCCCAGTGTGGTTACTATTTGAATGGAATTCACGATTGTTGCACCCAACCATGGGGGTCCAATTCTGTTAATAGTGGGATAACTCTTATCAGATCAACCCTCCCACTGATAAAGACTGTAAACTTTGGACAGTATATAAAACTCATGTAACTGAAGGCAATGAAGAACAAACATTCAAAAACAGGTAAGAACTTGAGGGAATTGAATACTTGGAAGAAACAAACAACATTGAGTGAGTTTCCCAGTTTTCGTGGCTTTTTCCCTCGGGGCTGACCTCAGTCAGCATCAAGCTGATTGGCTAAAGCTCAGATAAAAGCCCACAGCCTTAATGGCTTGAAGAACCAGAGCAAAGAGCTCTTGGGGACAAGGGCACCAGAAAGTGGAGGAAAAATTCAAGAAAGAAAAGCCACAGAGCAGAAGCTTCAAATTCTGTGTGTATACTCTGCCTAAACTTGTTCCTGACACATAAGCAACACCTCCAAGAGGCCAACTCCAAACATCCTAGCAAAGGCTAAAAGGCCTGAGCACCCATTTCAGCTGCTACTCCCTACCCTCTGCTGCAACACACGCACAGCTGGGGGGCGTTTGAGTTCAGCTAAGTTCACTGCCTTCTTTAAAAATCAGTACTCTTTGGAGGACTATAAGAGAATCCAGAGTTTACACAGTGTATCATTTCATAATGTCCAGATAAGATACCAAGTCAATACACATGCCTATGAAGAAATAGGAAAATATGACCCATTTTTAAGAGAAAAAGCAATCAGTGCAGACTAATAGCTGATGCAGCTAATGGACATGCTTGAGGATGTAGAGGGAAATACAGTCATAATGAGATAGGAAATAGAAAATCTACTCAGCAACAGGAACAAAAAAGAATCAAGTGGAAAATTTAGATCTGAAAAACAAAATATTCAAAATAAAAAAATTTCCTGGAGGCGGATCTGGTGGAGCACGGCTGTGCGCCCCTCGGCCGGGCCCGGAGCTGTGCCAGTCGGTGACGCCAGCCGAGCGCGGTCCACCTCCCTCCCAGCGATCAGCCGTCCGGAGGGGGACCAGAGGGCATGCAGCATCCACCAGGGACGCCACCGCCTGCGATCGCAGCCCACGGATGAAGAAGAAAGCACGGCCTCGCTCGGCCCGGAGCGAGGAAAAGGCGGCGCGGCCAGGCTCGGCATGACCGGCACCCACAGCAATGAGAAGCACATTCTGCAAGTTACCCCGAAAGAGGGCTGTAGTGAACCAGTGATTCAAGACCTGGTCCACGTTGTTGCAGAGGCCACAGGGGTCCCGCTGCCTTTTCAGAAACTCATACTGAAGGGGAAATCTCTGAAGGAAATGGAGATGCCATTGTCAGCGCTTGGAGTACCAAACGGTGGCCAGGTCATGTCAACTGGGAAAAGGAACAGTCCCGAGGAGGAAGTTGAACTACAGAAGTTAAAAGACTTGCAGAAGTCTGTGGAGAAGATAGCTGACCGACTGGAGGAGTTGAGTAAAGAGCTTACTGGACTCCAGCAGGGTTTTCTGGCCAAGGATTTGCAAGCTGAAGCTCTCTGCAAACTCCATAGGCGAGCAGTTTATGAAGATCTTGGAAGAGATTGACACACTGATTCTGCCCGAAAATCGCAAAGACAGTAGAATGAAAAAGGAAGGGTTTGGGGGGCTTCCCTGGTGGCGCAGTGGTTGAGAGTCCGCCTGCCGATGCGGGGAACGCGGGTTCGTGCCCTGGTCTGGGAGGATCCCACATGCCGCGGAGCGGCTGGGCCTGTGAGCCATGGCCGCTGAGCCTGTGCGTCCAGAGCCTGTGCTCCGCAATGGGAGAGGCCACAGTGGTGAGAGGCCCGCGTACCGCAGGAAAAAAAAAAAAAAAAGAGGGGTATGTAAAGTTGATCCTTCATTTAAAAAAAAAAAAAAAAAAAGGAAGGGTTTGGTGAAAAGGATTCAGGCGTTCCTAGCTGAGGGTGGCGCAGGGAGGCAGAACATCTGCCAGGAGACGGAGCGACTGCAGTCCATAAACTTGGCCCTGACTCACCGAGGTGAGGCAGAGTAGGCAGAGCTGCCCCAAAGAACAACTCCACCAGCTCTGCCCTCTCTGGAACAGCAGTTACGCGCCTTCCCCGGGGCTGCTGGGGACAACTGGACGATTGCCAGTTTTCCTTCTCTTATACCCGCTCTCAGTGAACAAGTATTGTCTGTAAGATCTTAGCGCCCCTGTCAGTTTCTCGTTCCGTCTCTGTATATCTGTGCCGTCCAGCAGCCCACCTTGTCAGGAGGGAACCTCCCCTGCCCAAGTCTTCCGGCTTTTTTTTTTTTTTTTGCGGTATGCGGGCCTCTCACTGTTGTGGCCTCTCCCGCTGCGGAGCACAGGCTCTGGACACGCAGGCCCAGTGGCCATGGCTCACGGGCCCAGCCGCTCCGTGGCATGTGGGATCCTCCCGGACCGGGGCACAAACCCGTGTCCCCTGCATCGGCAGGCAGACTTTCAACCACTGCGCCACCAGGGAAGCCCTTCCCGGCTTTTTTGACCTTCAGATGCTTTCTCTGGGCTGGTGAGAGCTCTCATTTGTCCTGGGGTAGTTCCGGGTTTATCAGCTATGCTGGTCTTCAGATATGTGAGACCTTTTTGCCCTTACGATCCCATAGTCCCATCTGTGTAAACCAGAATCACCAGGAGGTTCTGCGTCTGGTCAGGAATGTTGGGAATGGCTCAGAACAGGTGTTTGGCACACAGGGAGTACAGGTATCTCTTGTGACTGAATTCTGGAACAGCTGGCTGGGTTGTGGGTTCATAGGCCCTGTCTTCACCCACCAGTGACCCTGACCAGCCACCGGCCGTGAGGTCTCATGGGGCCATTGCTGGATTGGGGCCTGTGGTTTATCCATGTACTTCCTTGTCCCCAAGCAAATCTCTAGGTTAGAACCCAGAGTTGTCTAAGTCTCTGCTCGAAACCAGATCAGAGCCAGAGTTCTCCCGGGTCAGGCGGAGACAGAGTGAATAATAAAGCAGGCAGGTAGTGAGGGCCACCGTAAACTTCTCAGGAGTTCCTTCAAAGGCATTTCTGTCAACCGTACCCTTCTGAGATCTACATTTCCTTCGCATTCCTTCGAGGCTGTGTTTGTCCGTTTTGTGGCCTTTTCCCCCTTCGTTGTTATTTTAGTGCCTCGGTCCGGGAAGATCCCACATGCCACGGAGCGGCTGGGCCCGTGAGCCATGGCCGCTGAGGCTGCGCGTCCGGAGCCTGTGCTCCGCAATGGGAGAGGCCACAACAGTGAGAGGCCCGCGTACCACAAAAAACAAAAACAAAAACAAAAACAAACAAACAAAAGAAATACCAGATGGAAAATCGGATCCTCAAGATGGAATGAAAATCGCCAGGCATATTAAATATGTAGATTAGCATAACAGGCTTACTTTTCCCTTAATTTTTAAAAATTCCATATGATTCTTTTTAATTCCTCTTTTTAAAAAATTGAGACATAATTTACACGTCATGAGAGTCACCATTTTAAAGTATACAATTCAGTGACTTTTAGTGTGTTCATGAAGTCATGCTGCCATGAACACAATTTTAGAATGTTTCTTCACCCCATAAAGCCCCATACCATCAGCATTTATTCCCCATTCTCTCCTTGCCCCAGCTGCTGGCAACCACTAGTGTACATTCTGTCTCTGTGAAATTGCCTATTCTGAATATTTTGTATGAAAAGAATCATACAGTATGTGTCTTTTGTGTCTGGCTTTTTTACTTAGCATACTGTTTTTAAGGTCCATCTATACTGCAGCAAGTATCAGTACATCATTCTTTTTATTACTGAATTATCTTCCACTGTATAGATCACCTCTGTGTATCCAGTCAGCAACTGATGGATATTTGGGCTGTTTGCACATTTTGACTATTATGAATAATACCACTTTGAACATTCACATAAAAGTTTCTGTATAAACATATGTTTTCAGGTCCCTTGGATATATAACTAGGAGTGGTATTGCTGGGGTATACGGTGACTCTACATTTAACTTTTTAAGAAACTAAAGACCTGTTTTCAAAATTGGCTGTGCCATTTTCCATTCCTACCAACAATGAATTGAGGGTTCCAGTTTCTCCGCATCCTGGTCAGTACTTATTACTATCTATCTGCTTGATTTTAGCTATTCCAGTGGCTGTGAAGTGGTATTCCCCTGTGGTTTTGATTTACTTTTTCCTAATGGCTAATGACATTGAGCATCTTTTCATGTGTTTATTGGGCATTTGTATATATTCCTGGGGAAATACCTGTGTATATCTTTTACCAAGTTTTTAATTGAGTTGTCTTTTTAGTTTTGGCTTGTAAGAGCTCTTTATTTAGTCTGGATACTAGACTCTTATCAGATATATGATTTGCAGTTTTTTTCTTTCACCTGTAGGTTATCTTTTTAGTTTCTTAATAGTAGCCTTTGAAGCACAAATGTTTTTAATTTTGATTGTTTAATTTATATGTGTATGTACATATGTGTGTGTGCATATATATATATTTTTTTGGGGGGGTATCTTATGTAAAGAATCATTGCCTAATCCAATTGTCACAAATTTACCCCAATTTTTTCTTCTAAGAGTTTTATAGTTTTAGCTCTTCCATTTAGGTCTTTTATCCCTTTTGGGTTAATTTTTTTTATAGGTTTGAGGTAGGGTTTTAGCTTCATTCTGTTGCACATGCATATCCAGTTGTCCCAGTGACATTTGTTGAAAAGACTCTTCCCTTATTGAGTTGTCTTGGCATCCTTTCTGAAAATCAGTTGACTACAAATGTATGGGTTAATTTCTGGACTACAAATCCCATTCCATTGATCTGTATGTCTATCTGTATTCCAGTATTCCAGTACCAAACAATCTTGATTACTGTAGCATTTTGAAATCAAGAAGTGTCATTGCTCCGACTTTATTCTTTTTCAAGACTATCTTGTCTATTTTGGGTCCCTTCCATTTCCATATGAAATTCAGGGTCACATTGTCAATTTCTCTAAAAAAGAGAGCTAAGATATGATAGGGCTTGTATTGAATCTGTTGCTCAATTTGGGGAATATTGCCATTTTAACGATATTAAGTCTTCCAATCCATGGATACAAGATCTGTTGTATTTAGTTAGGTCTTTAAAAAATTTCCCTCAATAATATTTTGTAGTATTCAGTGTACAAGTCTTGTACCCATTTTGTTATTGAATATCAATTTTGAATATCAATTTTGAATATCAATTTTGAATATCATTTTGTTATTGAATATCAATTCCTGATATTCTTTTTCATGCAATTTTTAAAAAAATTTTTGAATTTTATTTTATTTATTTTTTTATACAGCAGGTCCTTATTAGGCATCAATTTTATACATATCAGTGTATACATGTCAATCCCAATCTCCCAATCCATCACACCACCACCCACCCCCACCGCTTTCCCCCCTTGGTGTCCATACATTTGTTCTCTACATCTGTGTCTCAATTTCTGCCCTGCAAACTGGTTCATCTGTACCATTTTTCTAGGTTCCACATATATACGTTAATATACGAAATTTGTTTTTCTCTTTCTGACTTACTTCACTCTGTATGACAGTCTCTAGATCCATCTACGTCTCTACAAATGACCCAATTTCATTCCTTTTTATGGCTGAGTAATATTCCATTGTATATATATATATATCACATCTTCTTTATCCATTTGTCTGTTGATGGGCATTTACGTTGCTTCCATGACCAGGCTATTGTAAATAGTGCTGCAATGAACATTGGGGTGCATGTGTCTTTTTGATTATGGTTTTCTCTGGGTATATGCCCAGTAGTGGGATTGCTGGATCATATGGTAATTCTATTTTTAGTTTTTTAAGGAACCTCCATACTGTTCTCCATAGTGGCTGTATCCATTTACATTCCCACCAACAGTGCAGGAGGGTTCCCTTTTCTCCACCCTCTCCAGCATTTGTTGTTTGTAGATTTTCTGATGATGCCCATTCTAACTGGTGTGAGGTGATACCTCATTGTAGTTTTGATTTGCATTTATCTAATAATTAGTGATGTTGAGCAGCTTTTCATGTGCATCTTGGACATCTCTGTCTTCTTTGGAGGAATGTCTATTTAGGTCTTCTGACCCATTTTTGGATTCGGTTGTTTGTTTGTTTTTTGTTTTTTGTTTGTTTGTTTGTTTGCAGTACGCAGGCCTCTCACTGTTGTGGCGTCTCCCGTTGCAGAGCACAGGCTCCGGTCGCGCAGGCTCAGCGGCCATAGGTCATGGGCCCAGCCACTTCGCGGCATGTGGGATCTTCCCAGACCGGGGCATGAACCCGTGTCCCCTGCATCGGCAGGCAGACTCTCAACCACTGCGCCACCAGGGAAGCCCCATACTGCTATCTTTTTGCCAACACACACACACACACACACACACACACACACACACGCACACACGTGCACACACACTTCACTGGGTAGATACCTACTGAATTTTCAGATCTCGCCTTAGATGAGCATCTTCTAGGAAGGTGTCACAAGAATGCTTCCAGGCTGGGCGTCCTTCCTCAGCTCCCCATAGGACCCTGCACTATGTTTCACTTCACAACACTCCTCACAATGGTTGGCAATTACCTTTGCACATGTCTCTTTCCTCTAGGCTGAGAGCTATGTGATGGCAGAGACTTTGTACATAGTTTCATCACTGCAGTGTTAACACGTAACCCAGTGTTAACACGTAACCCAGTGTTAACTGGCACTTGACATGCACTAAAGAAGCGTTTGTTTAGTGAGTCGGTAAGTGCCCTGTGGGGTATTCCCCGTTATGCTTGTCTCATGGATATAAAGGGCCCTGACATACTTCCAAAAGAATATGGTTTTCCAAGTGTTATTATCAATTGATTTTTACAGGCAGAGACTCCTTTGGTATGTGAGCAGGTAATGTCACCCATCTATCGTCACTCATTATAAGGCAGCATTACTGGCCTCTTTTTTTTTTTTTTTTTTCATTTCTAAATGAACACAGAAGCCAGAGTGCAGCTTCTGAACTGCTTGAGCCTAGTCCTAATGTAGGGTGTGGCAAGTGCTTGGTTAAACAGACTGGGAAACCAGCCACAGAGAAATGGACAGGGATTCTGAAGCTGCCAGGAAATGTATACCTGTGCCTCGCGGCTCAGAATAGAGTGTAATCTCAAAGGCATTTCCAGACAAGTTCCAAAACTTCCCCCCAGACAGTAACACACTCACCCAGACTCTAACAGGAGAACAAGTAGATAAGTTTTGACTTTGCTCATCCACACCTTTATTTTATCCAGAGAAAACTGTGGTGTCTTTCAAATACCTTTCCTTGGGAAACTAAGTCAGTCATCTTACTTTCGTGAAATACGGCCCGGATGTGAGGTTTCAGACCTACCAGAATGGGAATGGATCTTTCCATTCCGGAAACATCAATGCTCTTCCTCTAAACATCAATGCTTCCAAACATCAATGCTCTTCCTCTAAACTTGATAGTGTAGAGACGTCACCTCCAATCCTCCTTCCTTAGATAAGGAAATGGAGACAATATTAATAGCCCTCCTCTCACAGATAGCTTTTACAGGAGAGAGGCTAAAATTGCCACGGCATTGCCAGATTTTTCTCCTGAAGGAAGGACATGCTCGTGTATCAGGTTTAGAAGGAAAGTCTTTTATTTTCGTACTGAATGGAGTGAGCTGGAAATATTTGTCCTAAAAAGATGACCCTTTTTGGCCAAGTGAGGGAAATAGGAAAGCTGAATACACTGAAGTATTGATATGTGTTTTCTCTAGTCTTCTGGAAGCCACCCTCTCAGCCATACTAAGGAGGATGACTAAATGTTTAATATTTTTCCTATTCTGATATCCCAGGATAATTATTTTTGCATACCCTATATTATTTAATGCTCACCCACCATAACAGTAGGCTATATGGTGTAGGTATGATTTTTTTAATGGCCCCTTGGTTTGCTAGATAAAATATAAGATGATCAGATAAATCTGAATTCCAGATAAACAACAAATAATTTTAGGTATAAGTATGCAATGAGTCTGCAGTATTTGGGACATACTGATCCTAAAAAAATATTTGTTGTTTATCCAAAATTCAAATTTAACCATATTTTCATTTGCTAAATTTGGTAAACTTAATGTCATGCCTAATTCTTCAGGCCAAAATATCTTTAAAAGTTTGAATTTCAATGAAATAAAGAGAAAAAGACATCTTAGAAGAAGAAAATGGTTTCGCTGCCATTTGGCAGCATTAGCTTTGGTTGTCAGGGATCCTCAAATTTGCAAAGTCATTAAAAATAAATGACTAAAAGTCACCAACGCTTCTTTTTAAATAATTCATTTCTGTGAACATTACTGAGACGTTTAAAGTATGTAAACATTTCTGAGCTTTTACTTTTCCTGTTCCTCTAACAAGATTTGAAAGTCACCTGAGCAAAATAAATGTAAATGTAAATGGGTATAAGGGAAAGACAGCGGACAGGAGAGGGGAGTGACTTGTGTTAGCTTGAAATTTTTTCTTTTTTTTAGAACTCCTTTCTCACTTGAGTCCTTCCCTGCATCTTTCTCTTGTATAATAATGTATATATATATATATGCACACAAACATATACATAATATTACATATAGATTTATATAATATATACACTACATATATTTATAAATATATGCAAAAATAAACAATACATTTGTATATATTTGTACATTGTTACATATATATTTATTTATGATAAAGATCTTTTGCTTGTTTGAGACAAGCACCTGCCCTCAAAACTATGAGGATTAGACCCAGGCAAGCAGGAACTCAGATACTATTTTTCCGTGATTTCATGTGTGTGTGTGTGTTCTTGCCTTGTCTCACTCTTCCCCTCCCTCTTTTTATTTTCCGTATAAATGTTATTTAGGAAAATCCAGCCTTATCTTGGCTGAACCTCGGAGAAACAGCGTTTTGTCTTTCCATTCCACCTCTTTGGAGGATTGTTAGAAAACTCCTACGACTGAGAATGGTGGAAGTTCTGAAGCTTAAGAGTTAATCCCCGACCTTGATCCCTGTGTGAGTGTGGGAATTCCCTTGTGGGCATGGGGACCCCGTGTGGGCGTGGGAATCCCAGTGTGGACCTGGGGCCCTTATGGAGGGCTGGGGATTCAGAGCCTGCATGGGTATATTAGCCCCAACTGGGCCTTCCCAGCTCCCAAACTATCTCCATGCTCATTCAAAACCCTGTAGAAAACTTTACCAGAGTAGAATTTTCATATCCCCAATTTTCACATCTATATCTGAGCAGTCACGGATGAGAAATACAGTTAAAGAGAAGAGTCAAGCTGAAGGCTTTTAAAGAGTGGCCGGCCAGGATTTCTCCATGACCCTGGCTGTGGCTTGTGACCTTACTATCTCTGGGCTTTGCTCAGCTAAGAAGCAGCAGTCATAGGCCTGGAGGTTTGGGTGCAGGAGCGGGTACCCTGCCCTCACCAGCATAGAGTCACTGCAGGCACAGACTGAGCTTCCCGTGACGGAGGGTAATTATTCATTGCTATGTAATGACTTCCTGCTTCCGTATCAGACTGATGACAACCACGTAATAGACTGAACTCAAAAGCTTTTCTGTTGCACTTCATATTTATAATGTGCTTTCTATTCATGAGCATCTTTTTATTCTTCCAGATACAACCTTGTATACTGACTCAGAATTCCCCCGTTTAATAGAAATCCGAACGGCGTGTATGTTCGTTGCTGACCTTGTTTATGTTCCATTTTCCCCAAAGCACCAGAAGCTTTTCCTGGGGCCTTTCACACCCAGGCACAGCCTGAAAACTGCAAAATTGAGAAGTGGGTGAAGTTTGACCCAAACGCTCGCCCTTGTTTCTTGGGACGCCTTTCCTGATTTGGCACTAAGCAATTGCCACGATAACTTCTGCCTTTTCTCTCTGAAAGGGCTTCCATTCTGAGAATAATCTGAAAATAATTTCATGTTATTTTATTTTGGTCGTATGACTGTAGTGTTCCTTCTGACCCTGTCTCCAACACCTGCAGTTTGTCTGAGGAATGTCACTTTGAGACAGAGGAGACATGTCAAGTGTTCTGTGTACCCTCATGGGAATCGCAGAGTTGTGCCTTATTTTTTTCAGTCTATTTCATTACTTTTTTTTTTTTTTTTTTTTTTTTTTTTTTTTTTTTTTTTTTTTTTTTTTTTTTTTTGGGC
>NW_006782864.1:2634343-2635579 GCF_000442215.2 Lipotes vexillifer
GCACGAACCCGCGTCCCCCGCATCGGCAGGCGGACCCCCAAGCACTGCGCCACCAGGGAAGCCCTCATTACTTTTTTATATTTGAGATTCAGACTGTCTTCCTCTCTCTGGAACTTTTGAAGGTGGTTATTTTTCAGGAACTACACACTTGAGCCTCAGCTAAAGAAGTAATTACTTTTTCAGGATACCTAACTCTGCATTTGGCAGCTCTCACATCAGAAAAAGGCATGGGGACTCCCTCTGGAGGGAGGTGTTTTTTAAAAAAAATGAAAGGTGTTCATTTAAAAAAAAAAAACAACTTGGCAATTGTGTCTTAGGAACTCAGTGAAATTAAAATTGATCCTAGGGCCCCAATCCCTCATAAAACATTCCTCAGTGCCCCCACATATACGTGTTAGACTGAGACTTGATTGTCTGTGACAAAAACTCTCCCCAAGCCATTGATCCATCATCAGTGCTTTCGGGTAGGTACTCAAAGCGCCACTATTTAATTACAAACTCCCCTAGAATATGCCACTGGTGACTGCCACCTGTTTATAACTTATAGCTCCAGAAGCTTTGGCAGGCATAGCAAATTATCTTTCTCTTCTAAGTTGTTGTTTGTTTTCCTGAAAGAAGAATAGAAGGCAGCCGAATAAATGTGAAGGCATTTAAAGCTGACCTTCGAAACACCAAAGAAAGCAAAAAAACGAAAAACATTGTGAGGCCTTTTTGATTGTGTTTGTCAGAATAAATTGAGCACTGGTTTAAAAAAAAAAAAAAAAAAAAAGGATGCGGACGTGCAGGACTTGAAGCCACTGTTTGGCTTTATGCCAGAGATCCTGGTTTTTCCCAGAGTGAAAGCTTTTGTGTACCATACTGCTTGGCCAAGTCTGTTTTTCAACTGCAATCAGTTCTGTGAGTGCAAGCCTGTTTCTCAAGAAGAAAAGGTGTACAAAATGTGTATGCGTGTGCATTTACACCCTCAGATGTCTACTAAGAAATGTTCTCATGTCCATTAAATGAAAAGGCGATGACATATTGAAAAGTGCCAGGGACTAGTCACAGGTTCTTTTGGAAATGTCCTTAATTTTGATTGCTGGACTTCCTTGCAGTTCTGCACGGCATCTCTTATAACATTGGCTAAGAAGCTTCCTGAGATATCTGGAACCTTTAGAAAAGGGCCCGGGTCGCTGACACTTATTCTGGCAGGTGGTGATGGACGTCCCCAGAAGATGTCAGAACTCAGCCATTCCT
>NW_006782864.1:2635589-2650852 GCF_000442215.2 Lipotes vexillifer
TTCCTGCTCTCACACTTTACAGTTTCTTTGACTTAGTAAGCTCCTCTTTTTATTTTATTTTATTTTTAACTTTTTAACTTTTTTTTTAATTGAAATATAGTTGATTTATAATCTTGTGTTAGTTTCAGGTGTATGGCGAAGTGATTCGGTTATCCATATACATATGTGTATCTATCTGTACTCTTCAAGCTCTCCTTTTTAAACATTGCTTTTCAGAACACATGCACAAAGGCCATGTCTTTTAGCCACTTACCGACAATAGTGAATGTTTTCATGGCCGTGACACCAAAGTTAATGAGGGGAATCACTGAAGAGGCAGAGGAATATTTCAAATTAGTAAGTGATGGAACAAGGGGGCAAACCCAAGACTTCCAAATTAAAGTCTGGGGGCTCTTTCTGGAACGTTCTAGCCACTCTTTCAGTGGGAATCACTTTATGTTTTTTACTTATTATTTTTTAAATCGTTGTATATTTTCATTTATTTATTATTTTTTAAATTTTTTTGGGCTGTGCCGTGTGTGCAGCATGCGGGATCCTAGTTCCCGGACCAGGGATTGAACCTGTGCCCCCTGCAGTGGAAGCTCAGAATCCTAACCGCTGGAACTCCAGGGAAGTCTGGGGAATCACTTTAAATGAATATTTAGTGTACGAGTACCTAGTCTACTACCAGGGAATGGGATTTTGATTGCTTGGCCAGGGGATGGGATATCTTGGAACACATGTACGCCCAGGCGCTGGGCTGCAGTGTGTGTGAGTGTGTCTGCATGTGGTGGGCTGGGGTATCCTTTAGAGAGAAGGAAGTCGCAGAGAGATGAGGACGCAGCAGGGGACTGTCTGGGGAAGGAAACGGAGGCAGAAGTAAGACAGAAGGAAGCAGTGACCAAAGTTTCCCGAGTCCTTCTCACCACTGTGTTTAGGTCTCTGGAGAAAGTAATGATCGAGATTTACTGAACATTATTTCCCAAGCCACCTTTTATTTGTCGGTGCCTTGGCTAAGTGGACCTCTCGGAAACCTAGGAACACTATCCGTTCATCAGATTTGGGGGAATTTCATTCTCTGTACTAGTAGCCGAGCAGTTTACACAAGGGCCACTGGGAAATTGCTGCTCTTCCCTTTGAAAAGATCATCCACCATCTAAAAGGGCAGACAGAATAGAGCCATATGACTAGCCTCTAGGTATATGTCCATGAAACTCCTACAAATGTGTACAAATTAATATACTGCAAGTGATTGCAGGGTGCTGAAGGGATGTGGGTAATGGAATCCTGCCTCTGTATCTTTCCTCTCTGTGGATGGCTCCATCCTTAGATGCTTTTACACACAAGTGGATTGTGGGAGATTATTGATGTTTGAATAGTTTTTTGTAAAGTGATCAGAGGTATTATGAATGCAAAGAAGGTAACTGAGCTTAAGAAAACCGTATTGAGTGATGCCCCCAGCAAGGAAACTTTTACCTGCAAACAGTTGACGTTTCCTGCCCAACTCCCCGTGTATAGAACCAGAGCTTCTGAAGCCTCTTCATTACACATAGAGTAACTGCTTGACGCGTGACATTACTGCCTTACTTTTACATTTCTGGGTGAAATTAAGGATGTGGAAATAATCTTTCTCTAGAACTGGAGGTGTAAGGAGTGTTTCTGAGCTGTGAAAGATAATGTCTTAGAGGTGACAGCAAAGAGAAAATATTTTCCCCCAGCTATTTAAGGGAACAAACCTGGGATAAACACGAATTCATTTGCACTGTGCTCAGATGGTTTTTTGTTTGTCTAAACAAATAGGGTCTTTTTCATGCACCTCTAGCTGCTGGGCCAAAAAGAAAGAAACTTTATGGCGTCCAATGACGTTTAAAGCTTAGTTGTATCTGATATTTAAACAAACCTTTTAGGTAATGTCCATCTATGGGGTACTTGCTCGTCCATCTTCTTTCGCCCCTGCCCATAGCAAGAAATCATCCCAGTCCAAGAGTTTTATAGATTTTTTTTGGCAAAGCCATGCTATTTTCTCTCCTGCTTATTACCAATTGATAATGTAAAAACAATGCTATTCCAGAAATAAGAAAATAATAAAAGAGAACATTATTTTAACTTATTTTTGGAAAGAAAAGTATATGCCATTGACAGGTTGTGCATCGGTAAGGTATTAAGGAGTGAAATAAGAAAAATAAAGTAAAATTTTTCAAAAGAAAAATCAAACTCTTAAAGGTAAGAAAATGACTTCATGGACACATGCACAGGTACAGACACAACATGTGTGTGTTAACAGTGACTGGGGTTAGTGGGGCTACTGTAGCTCTGGCATGGCTCAGGTCCTGAAACATATCTCACTGTAGCCCCATTTTCCCTCTACACTGCCAACTATTCCTCACTTTTTTTTTTTTTTGCAGTACGCAGGCCTCTCACTGTTGTGGCCTCTCCCGTTGCGGAGCACAGGCTCCGGATGTGCAGGCTCAGCGGCCATGGCTCACGGGCCTAGCCGCTCCGCGGCATGTGGGATCTTCCCAGACCGGGGCACGAACCCGTGTCCCCTGCATCGGCAGGCGGACCCTCAACCACTGCGCCACCAGGGAAGCCCTATTCCTCACTTTTTAAGCCCTTTTCTTCTGATAATTTACCCTCTCCCCCAATTATTTAAATGCTCGGAAACAAAGTTTCCCCTTATTAACTATCACTAGTCTCATTCATTTATCCCCTCACTCAGTATCTTTGCACAGCCTGTTATGGGCAGAGCACTGTCATGGCACTCCAGGAAGTACAAAGATCATTTATACTCAGATCTTAAGCTGTACCTACTCTTCAGGATTTATAGAATGTGAATCTGTATGTGCAGAATACTACAGGGGTTGGGCCCGAGGCTAATAATAGACATCACTGTGTCTGAATATTGGTCCCTTCCTATTTGGTGGTGTGAGCTTGGACAAGTAACTTAGCCTCTCTGAACCTCAGTTTCTTCATCTATAAAATGGAACTGATACCGATTTTACTCTACATAAGAGATGTGTGAGGTTTAGAGAAAATCTATTTCAAGGGACCCATGTTAGGCCTGACAGGGAATATGATGCTCTCAATGAATGTGAGCTGTTGTTTTACTGATTATGGATGTAACTATGAAAGGCAGCATAGGCATTTGAAGTACAAATAAATGTGCTGAGGATTTTGGAGCACGAGTAGCATATACAATTGTCCTTAGGAATCTGGGGAAGATTGGTTCCAGACCCCCTCCCCATACGAAAATCCACAGATGCTCAAGTCCCTTATATTGTATAAAGTGGCATAGTATAGTCAGCCCTCTGCGTTCTTGGGCTCTGTCTGTGAATTCAACCACTCTCAGATACGGTGGACCGACTATACTTCTGTCTGGAGAAGGAAGAAAAACTTTGTGTAGAATGTGGAATTTGGTCCAGACAAGAGAGAGTTTGCATGAATGCCACTGACGGATGGACGTCCCAGATGGAGGAAGCCACATGAGTGATGTGAAACTTTTCACATGGAACAGCAAATCATTAAGTAGGAATTGAAAATAAGGTTTTTTTTGGCTTTTGTTTGTTTATTTGTTTGCTTTTTGTTTTGCCAGGAAGTAGAATTCCAATAGAAAAGCAAGACTGAAAGTAAGGCTTTCTCAAGTAGACATTATTATATGCTTCCACATGATCTGTCATAGAAATACAATCTTTTTTCCATTGTGTGATGGATCTTTATCACTATGTATTTAGATTCAAAGTAGTAGTGATTCTGTATTGCACAGATTTGTGCTGGCATTTTCCCTCGTGGTTACTCCTTGTTTTCATTCTAAGTTACAAATAACCCAGAAGCAATGTTGACATCCTTGTAGTTTATTAGTGACATTTTCAAATTGCCATCTCTCTGCTCCAGATTAGTGATCATGTGCCTCTGAAGCTCATGCCACCCAGCTACCAACTTCTAGACCTTCAGCCCTCCAGTAATTCCTCCTTTCTATCCAAAATTTCATGCCCAGACCACAGCTTTCTAAGCACAAAATAGTTTCTTAATTTCACTATAACTATTCACCATGCGGTCTTGTAATGAGAGGGCAGATGAGAGGGCTGAGTGCTCTTAGTTCTATCATTTATTAGCAGTATGACCTTGGATAACTTACCTTGCCTCTTTGATAGTCATAGTGAAGACTTCATAGTTGTTATGAAATGAAATAATGTATGTGAAATGCTTCACACAATAGTTGGCGCATAAGAAACCTTCCAAAATCTTACTGTTCAGTGCTATGACCTTTAGTCCCTTGATCCATATATACCATATTATCAACTTTTTTCTGACTTCATTTCTTTGATAACCTAGACATCAGCCTGCCTCCCCCTTATTAGTACCCTCAGGTCCCTTGCCCTCTTGTGTTTACACCCCTTCAGACAGGTTGTAACCTGGAATCATCCACACATCTTCACATCCTTTCCTGTGATCAGGATGTGAAGACACCAGTGGGAAAAATCACCTAAACCTTGGGGCGTGACAAATTGACACACTCCTTCCTCAGCTCTTGACTCAGAGCTCAGTCCTCCTGTGTATCTCTGTGTAACTTTCTTTCCCGTTCCCTGTGGACGGTTCAAAGCTGACAACTTATTTCAAGCCTCTTCCTAACCTCCATCACCTTCACTCTCAGTGGTGGCTTCCCCTCCCACCACAGAGACAGAAGTGAGACCTTCCAGCAGTCAATCCCTGGGCCTCCTGCCTCTGCATCTGTAGACTAATCCTCACTTCCTTCCCTATCCTCTCCAAAGACTCCCTAAGAAACAGGGCTGTATCAATTACAAAGCCTTATTAACATACCTATTTGTGAACACAGAGAGTGCTTAGTACCATATAAGAAAAGGGATGATGCTCTCATTAGATTTGAAGTTGAAGCAAGTTGAAATAATTTGAGTATGAAAATCAGCCTAGAAAATATTGAAATCTCACAGGTATAAGATGTTTTAATTCTATTCCGGGCTTATACATAGCAGAAAAAATTGTGATGATAGAAATATTCTAATTCAAATGATAAGTTGAATTACAATAGTGTTAATAAATGTTAATGAATATTAATTTTAGGAGTGTGTATGTCTTCCTGGTCCATAAAGTCAGTAAAACAATGAATATTTTCTCTCTCTTTCTCTGTGTGTGTATATATACTTACACACATATAAAGACACACATATATGTATGTATATATAGACTTTTGAGTATATATGTGTGTATGGGTTTGTATTTGTGTATATATTCTTATATTCTTTTGTTTATCTGTGCATTAGATTCTAATGCCTAACTCTACTGCAGATATATCTAAAATGTTCTAGTTACATAATGAGGTGATACATTCTCAGTGTGCTTAATGCCCTTGAAAATCTCAGCCTTTCTGGTAGACTATTCCGCAGCAATATTCTTAAGGGAAATACATGTCTCAGATTTTCAGGGACAAACCAAATGTCAAATCTCCTGATCCATTCATTGTTTGATTATTGATTGGTTCAATAATCACTTACTGACGGTCTGCCAGACCAGGCACAGTTCAGTGGGGGAGACAGGTACAAAGGTAGAGAAGAACCATGAGATTTTATATACAGAATCATTTGGGAAAACTACAGAGGGAACACATAATTCAGAGTGGGGTGATCAGGAAGAGCTTCACAGGGTCAGCTGTGCTGAACTTTGTTTTGGAAATGTGGTTCATCCAATGGATAATTCCACAGCTCCTTGTTCTATTCTCCTTTTACCCAAACTCCAAACCCAGCTTCTCCTGCAGAGGGCTGAAGTTGTAAATGACTCTCTCCAGCCTACCCCCATCTTCTCCGTGCTTTCTTTGACCTCCCCAGTTGAATCCTAACTGGTGCCTGTCCACCCAGCATCTCCCGTTAGCAATCAACGCCTTTGCTTCCTCTTAATTTGAAAGACCCAGGGGTTCCTTCTTAGAGTCACAGAAGCCTACCTTCACACCAGTGGGATAAAGATCTGGTCTGTCCTCCCAGACAGTGTGCTGGGTACAGCGCTCAGTCACAAAGAGATATTAACCAGTTTTGCCATTCCCCGGACACCCTGCATGTTTACTGCTCACGGCAGGGCATGAGGGAGGGCGGCGTGCAATGGGCAGGTGACACAAGTCAAGATCACAGGGCTGGCGGTGAGCAGAGGCTAGTTTAGTGTTGGAGACTAGTCTTGGCCCTTTACACAGAGGAGCTGTATATCCTTGGGGACTTCTTTTCCTTCAGTTTCCTCATTTGAGGTCTAAAATCCCTTCTGATGCTCCTATCCCTAGAAAGCAGCTATACGAATTCCTATTTTGTCAGAATCTTCATTTTATTCAACAGGAAACATTTTGATTTCCTATTGGTTTCCGAGATACCACACTTACCTGGGTTTCCTCCTCTCTGGCTGCACCTTCTCAGGCTCCCTACTGGCTTCTTCTTGCATATCTGATTCTGGCAATTGAAGCGCCCCAGGGTCTATTATTATTATCTATTTTTTTCCACCTATGTCTTCTCCCCCGATGCACTTACCCAGTCCCTTGGCTTCAAATGCTGTCTTTATGCTGATGACTGACAAATTTCTTTATCTAGCTCTGACCTCTTCTCTAAGTTCTAGACTGATGTCTCTGGCTGCCTGTTCTACATGTGCGCTCAGGGTCTAATAAGTATTTCAGCCTTAACAGGTCTCAAGTGAGCCAAACTTCCCTCCTGCCACCACTGCCAGCCCTGCTTCCTACCTGGTCGCCAGAAATGGTACCACATCCTTGCACCTACTCATGCTAAAACCCTGATAAGGGTCATTATTGATTTCTTTCTTTCCCTCCACTCTCACATTTGAGCCATCCATAAATCCAGTTTTCTCTACTCCAAAACATACCCACAGTCTGGCCATTTTTTTTTTTTAACTTTTTGGCCACGCCCCACGGCATGTAGGATCTTAGTTCCCTGACCAGGGATCGAACCAGCGCCCCCTGCATTGGAAGCGCTGCGTCTTAACCGCTGGACCACCAGGGAAGTCCCCGAGTCTGGCCATTTTTAATCACCTCTACTGGGACCACCCTAGTCAAAGCCACTTCAACTCTCCCAGACCAATGTTCTTCCTCTTCCCATAACAGTCAGAGTCACACTTCTAAGGGATAATTTAGATTATTGCCTGTCCCTGAGAAAACACCTCCAGCGGTTCCCCATTGTAACCAAATGAAATCCAAACTTGTAGTCAGAGCCAGTAAGGCCCACTCTGTCTGGCTCCCGCCTCCCCTCGCTCTGTCCCGCCACTCTTCCTCTACCTCACTATGTTCCGAATCTGATCTTTGCACCAGACATGCCAAGCTTGGTCCATTCGCAGAGCCTTTGGAGTTGCTGTTCCTACTGCTTGGAATTCTGCTCTCCAGATCTTCACCTTCTCATTATTCAGGCTGCTGCTCCAATGGGCCCTTGTCAGAGGGATGCTTCTCAACACTCTAGGAAAGGCACCCCTGCTCCATCACTCTCCACCCCGTTACCTTGTTTCGGCTTCTTCATGGCACTTGGAAGTATCTGCAATTACCTGATTTTTCCCCACATGCTTAATATCTGTTTCAGTTCATCAGAGTATAAGCTCCCTGGGGCAGGCACTCGGTGCCCTGTCTTCACAGCCACATGCTCAGTGGTTGGGTCAGTGCCTGGCTCATGGCAGGTGCACAGTTGATGTGTGTTGATTTACTGACTGACCACAAGATGCAACCAGCTCTTGCTGCTTTGCTTCTTCAGCAACTGGGTGAAAAATGGAAGATTCCCTCATAGGAGAGAATCCTTTTATGTGGTTCAGTGCCTTTTTCTGGAAGCAGGCAGGAAGAGGATGTGTACTGAGATCTGAGAAGAATCTATGAGCACTTTGAGGTATATTCACAGCTAATCATTCAATCAGATATTCCCTTATTCCACAAACATTTCTGAAGAATTAAATGTGTGCTGGGCACTTGAGGCTCAGGCAACAAAGGCAAACAAATCAAGGTTTCTACCCTTAAGGTGCTCATAATTTGGTAATGAAGGTAGACACTGTCTTAGTGAGCTCGGGCTGCCATTACGAAATACCAGAGACTGGGCCTCTTAAACAACAGAAATTTATCTTCTCATACTTCTGGAGGCTGGAAGTCCAAGACCAGGGTGCCAGCATTTTCACCTTATGGTGGCGGCTCTTTTGCTGGTCTGCGGATGGTCACTTTCTTGCTGTTCCTTACTGGCTTGTGGACAAAGAATGTCACCTGCCATATCAAAGGATGTTGCTGCCATCAAGCTGTCACCGCAGCCTCGAACTTTCCCTCACCCCGCCAGTGTGCACCCTGAGGGGATTCAGGATGGAGAAAAACAGGATACTGGCCCTTGCATCTTCTCATACATAGAAAAGCACTAAATTCATTAACTTGAATTTAATGAATCTGGTTTTCTTTAATTAACAGTGATCTTTTGATGTTCCAACTACCTGGTTTTTGTTGCAAAAACACCTATAGATCCTGGCTTCTCCCTTACCTCTTCAGGGCAGTCTCTCACTGAGAGGCTGCCTCCCAGGCTTAAATCCTCAGAAAGTCTACCAAATAAAACAAAATTCTCAACTTCTAGATTGTGCTTTTTTTTTTTTTTTCCAGTCTATGTGCCTTTCCTCAGTACGTGCATACGGAGAGAAAGAGATTTCTTTCTCTCCTCTTATAAGACAACTGGTTCTATCAGATTAGGACCCCACTTTTATGAACTCATTTCACCCTAATTACCTCCTAAATGCCCCATCTCCAGATACAGTCACACTGGAGTTAAGGCTTCTACATATGGATTTGGCGGAGACACAACTCAGTCTGTATCAGATCCATACCCAGGTCCTTGCAATACACCAACAGAGGAAAACGCAGGATCCTGAAGGCACCCACAGGTAAAGGCAGTGTGAGTGCGGTGAGCAGACCCACGCACTTCCCCGAGGATATTGATATTGGGCCGATGATGAGAGTCTGGAAAACTGGTGTTTCTCCTAAGCCTTGAGTGTTTGTAGGATACAGGGGACAAAGGGCCACCAATCACAGAAGCCTCTCCCATTGGAGTCAAACACGTTAGCACTGTAGCTGCTTGGATGGGGCAGGCTGAGGCTTTGTTAGTTCTGGGGTTTGTTATGGCAGGGTGAAACTTGGAGGAACAAGAGTTGTTTATTTCATCTTAGAATTGATGTGACCTGTCCGGGGTCCCTGTGGTTGTAGAACTCAACATATCTCATGCCCCTGTGAGATGGATTTCCCACAACCAAGAGCACTGTTGTTTTCTGGTTGTTGCTGGAATGCTAGATGCCATCCCTTGCCCCCTTGTGCCATGATATACCCTGGCGGTCTTGGAAAAGAGAGATCTGGGGTCTGCAGGCTAGTGATGACCACTTCCTCCAGCCAGGCTAAGCAAGGCCAAGCTGAGGCAAAACTGCCACATCTGTCTTCTTGGCCTCTTGGTTCCTCTTCTGAGTAACTTGCATATTAGTAAAAATGAAAATCACCAAAATAATTAAGTTACCGAGTCCAAACCCATCCTGCCCACTACATGACAGGCCAATAAATCAGGAGACGAATTGTTGGGACAAGGAATAATGACTTTATTTGGAAAGCCAGCAGACTGAGAAGATGGCGGACTAATGTCCCAAAGAACCATCTTGCCTGAGTTAGAATTCAGGCTTCTTTTATACTAAAAGGGGAGGGGGTGTGGTTGGTTACTGCAGACTTCTTGCTGTCAGAATCCTTTGTTCTTGCATCTGCCCACATCGGTTAGGTCATGATGTTCCTGTAAAACCTCCAATAAGACAAATGTTATTCTCTGTTCTGCAACTTTTTATCTCTATATGAATGGAGGACTGTTATACCTTTAAAGGTCAGAGCCTTGAGAATGGGCTACCCTATATATTTCAGGCTATAGGCAACATTCTTTTACAAAAGGTGCAGAGCCAGCGTGACTAAGCATAGGCAACAGAGCATAAAAGTTAAAGTAAAAGGAGCAGATCTAATATGGAGTCAGATTTGTTCTTCCCTATTACAATTATCCTAGGCATTTACTAGTATTTTCTTATGCATTATCTCACTTTTATCCTCACACCCACCCTGCAAGGGAAATAATGCTAGTCCTGTTTTTCAGATTCACAGAGGAGCACTTAGAGTTACAATATTTGCCTTGAGAGGCCTCCAAGTCTGCCGTCTTGTCACTATGTCACATTGTCCTAGTGCTGCATGCTGCCCCACTGTGCCGCCATGAGGCCAGGCACTCAAGTGACAGCTGCTAATCTCCAGCTAGCTTATTCTGTTATGTCAGGGCACTCTTCCTCTGGCTGTGTAGCATCCCGTGGTTATGAAACCGAGCAGGACCCTATGGACCCTTCCCAGAAGAGACCCCACTATCCCCCCCCACCAAGTCCTCAGCCTAATTTTTGTCTGTAGGAAAACTTTAATAAAAGAATAAATTTAATCAGAGACATGAGAAAAGACAGAAACAAAGGAAAATCAGTCAAATAAGACCAAATAACAATAACTTAGTTATTAAATAAAGTCAAGGACCTTTAGTTCCTCCTCAAGGATTATAGATAATATTCTGAGCCGTATCCTGTGAGCTGTCTTGTAGATACTGAAACCCCCGCCAGGTGGAAGAAGTTAACTACATGATGACCAGACTGTAGCCGTGACATAAGCTGCCACAATTCCAAGAACTGGCCTCAGAGAAATAGGAACAAACCAACTCTGGAACTGAAGTTTAACTGGACTTGAAACAAACAAGATGATGCTGATCAGACCATGGCATGACCAACTTCAAGATGACTGTCAGAGCTGACTGTGCTCCTTCTACACGTAATCCCCTCCCTCCACCTATACACCCCTGAAGCTCCCCTTTAAAAGCTCTTGCCCACTGATTGGCAGTGGGGAGTTGGCCTTTGGACAACAGTCCACCTTCTCCCTGGTTGCCAGCCTCTGGAATAAAGCAAACTTTCCTTTCCACCAATCTTGCCTCCCGAATATTGGCTTTTGAGCAGCTAGACCCGACTTCAGTAACAGTTAGAGTGTCCTTGGTGGTCCCCCAGCCAGACGGACGGCTCCCTGAAGCCACATGTGCTGTTTTATTTGTCTTGCTTCCCAGCCCTTAACACAAGAGTCCAATACATTGGTGAGGGAAGCGGTAAATGTTTGTCAAATGAAGTGTTAATGCTAAGTAACCTCTTAGAATCATAACATTTGAGCTGGCCTTAAATACCCTCTTTAGCAAATGAGACAGAAAACGCGGAGAAGTGAAGGATTTGTGCAAAGCCGCCCAGTTAGTGCCACTATTTAGAATAGAACTGATTCTTGGCCCAGTGTGCTTTTCTCTTTGTAAGCATGCATCAGCCGTGCCAGGTTCCTGGAAGTCTACAGCCTCAGCCTCAGAGGGGCCTCCTTGTAAGTGGTTGAGAAGACAGGTATTTGGGTCCATGGTCCTTCCCAGTATCCTTCAATGCTGTACCTTACACACATATTCACTCTCTTCACTGTTTTCTTTGGGCAGATACAAGTGTAAACTCTGGATGTCTGAAATAAACTATTTTGTTTCTTCTGCATTTCATATGCTTAAATTATAAGCCATAGTGATTGGTTAGTGAAAAGAATTAGCCGCTCATTTATCAATTGAACTTTCTTTTGTGTTTTCATGTATTGGTGATGGACAGTTTAAACATGTTAAATACTTTGAAGTGACTCTTACTACTAAGCTTCTGATAACTGTTATTTTCATAAATGGGAGTAGAGTTTCTATTTTTACTAAAACTATACAAAATATTCAATATTTATAGTGCCTTTAAAATAAATTCCCTGACCTTGTAACTGGTGTGTTGCCTCCGACACAACTGAAATTGAAAAGCTTTGGGTAAGCTTTTACCAAACGTGATTTGACCTGCTTTGAACAATTCATAGATGGCACAAAGAATCATTAGAATAATTAAACTTAGACACTGAGTGACACTTAGAGATGTGGTCTAAGTTGTTCACTTTACAGAGGGGAAAATCCAAAGAGACACATGCCATGTTTTCCTGATTACACACCCCCACCATCACCACCATTTCCCATTGACCTTGAAAGCAGAGGCCTCTGAACCACTTACGAATGTGGTACAAAACATGCCCAAGGGCAGGGCCCGAGGAGTCGATGCCATTAGCTCAGGGATGTCACATCATGTCACTATTGTTGCTTATTCCTTCAGCTCTAACCTTGTGACTTGAAATTTTCAGCCCTGCCTGGTACCACCGGGGTGACTCTCTCTTCTTTCCTCTGTCCTTATTATCTGCTCCAAATTCTGAATCCCTGAGTCTTTGCAGATTACCAGCTGCTCAGACCTGGACCCACTTCAAAGCACCAGCTAGTGGAATTACAGCCTCTTCCAGCCATTTCCTTCCAGATTAGAGTAGGGGTTTAGGGCTATCTTCAGGCTCTTGTATCTGCATTCATCCTTTAATGCAGCAAGTTCTGGCCTTGCCTGCACCTTCCAACATCTTCCCATCTTTCCACCTGCTGCCTTTCCACAGGTGGTCCTGGGATGTGCAGGCCTGTCTCATGGGCACAAGCCCTGTGTCTGACACTGAGTCATTTTCCCAAGCATCCCACCCCCAAGTCCCTTTCCAGTAGGGCTGAGACTAGAATCACAGTGTCTCCCAGCCAGCCCACTATCCTTGCAGGGCATCACCCACTCTTATTAGGTTATAAAGATGGAGCTCAATAACAGTGGATGTCATTTCTCTAATAAAACGACTCAGGCCTCAATTTTGTGAAACATAACATTGCTAATATTAGAATATATATAATTTCATCAGGAATTTACTAGAATTCCAAATGGTTTAGGAGGCATTAGAAATGAATAAGCAGCAGGGGATATATAATCAAATGCTTTTGCTGAAAAATAAATGTACAGCACAAGCTTGAAAGAAGCTTGAGCGGCAAAAACGCTTGCCTGAGAAAACCACTAAGAGAGAAACATGTTTGTGCACATTCACATACAGATTGTATTAGGCACTGTAATTGCACAATTATAACCTATCAGGGCTGTTTGTTATGGGATTACTCAAATAGAAGCAACGGCAAACCCCAGTGGCTGAATCAAGAGCTTAATAAAATCTGTAAACAAGTGATAGGAATGAGGAATCGTTGGGTTGGTTGGATAATTTGTGTTATAATAACGTATGGTCGACTTTACATTGGGAGCATCTCAAAATCTGAAACAAACATGTCTTCCTTTGACCTAAGTCCTTGCTTTGCTATTAAACAGGATTCCTAGATCTTATAGGAAGAATCCTACAAAAATGGTCTTTAACAGTGGAATAAACTACAAAACAGAAACAGACTTAGAGACACAGAGAACAGACTTGTGGATGCCAAGGGGGGAGGAGGGAGGGAGAGGGATGGAGTGGGAGTTCGGGCTTGGCAGATGCAGACTCTTACATTTAGAATGGATAAACACAGGGTCCTGCTGTACAGCACAGGGAACTAGGTTCAATATCCTGTGATAACCCATAATGGATAAGAATATGGAGAAAGAATGTCTATATGTGTATAACTGAGTCACTTTGCTGTACAGCAGAAATTAACACAACATTGTAAATCAGCTATACTTCAATAAAAAAGAATCCCCCCCAAAAAAAGTAATGTTAGTCAGGTGGCAGATCCCCTATTCCCGGGCAGGAAAGGCCTCGCTTTGTCCTGGTTCTGTGCCCTGTGGCCACCAGCCCTGCCGTGCTCTGGGGAAGGACAGAGTAGGAGGGGGGCTTCTGACAGTTCCCACATCAACCTTAGCTCCAGCTTCGACTCTCTTGTTGCTCTAAACACCCAGACTTTTGTCACTTTAAAGTGTGCCTCTGCCGTGACCCTTCAGCATAGAGAGTGGCAGGATGGGTCAGGGCTCCTGCCTTATAGCAGTTCTCAGCCTGCTACCTTCCTGAACAAGCCACGAGCCCAGGCACTTCCATATCTTGGGATGTCTCAGAACACACTAAGTCCCCTACATATGAGCGAGTTCTGTTCCGAGAGCGAGTTCATAAGTCCAGTTTGTTCGTAAGTCCAACAAAGTTAGCCTAGGTACCCAACTAACGCAATCGGCTATAGTACTGTACTGTAATAGGTTTATAATCCTTTTCACACAAATAATACATAAAAAACAAACACCACAAATAAAGAAAACATTTTTAATCTCACAGTACAGTACCTTGAAAAGTACAGTAGTCCAGTACAACAGCTGGCACACAGGTGCTGGCATCGAGTGAACAGGCAAGAAGAGGTACTGACTGGAGGAGGGAGAGCAGGTGGGAGATGGTAGAGCTGAAGGGTCGTCAGCAATAGGAGATGGAGGGCAAGCTGCCATTTCACTCATGCTTGACGATGATGGAACGGAACGCACGATCGCATCTATGAAAGCTCGCAACTTGAAGGTTCATATGTAGGGGACAATGTATTCAGCTAGTGAGAAAAATCTAGATTTCTATGTTATGACAAGTAGCCTCCAAACGCTGGGATTTTATTTGGCTGATGGCCTATCGTGTTTCTACTGTGCGTTTTCCTTGTAAGTGATTTCACTCTGAGAAACTAGATTGACATGTCTTGGGCTGTTGGTAATGGGCCGGGCTTCAAGTCTGAAAAAGACATAACTGACCCACAACTACAGGGCATGCACTTGGGATGTTTGTGGTGGACGTGGTCTCCCTTGATCCCTCTACTCTCTGCCAGGGCGTGTTTCTTCCTTCCTGGGGTGGAGAGGTGCCCGATTCACCCTCCCTGCTCTGCTTTACCTGTCAGCAGTGCAGAGCTGATGCTAAGAGATGAGTGAGATAGAATCGTTGCCCAGCTAGGGCTCTGCACTAGATGTTGCTGGTGTCTTCCTGGCCCTGCATCTCTCTGGCACCTGCTTCCTTGGACCTTGCCACTGCCAGCTGCCCTGTCTCCCCCTCTGTTACCCCAGGGACTGAGCAAAAGCTTCTGTCTCTGCTTCTCTCCCCGCTTGCCTCTCCTGTGGTCCCCATCTGGGCTCACGGCCACCCCCCATCAGTGTCTACCTTACGGGCACCTGTGTGAGCTCTGCCTGCTTCCAGCCTGCATCCCGCCCAACATGGCATAAACACTGAAGGTGCCGAGTGTGCCCCATCCAAGTAGAGAAGACCAAATTGTCTGCTTTTATTATTTTATGACCTTTTCTCTTCTACCCGCCCCCTTGCCCCCGCCATCTTCCTGACTACAGAGAGTTTGAATGGGTGCATGAGGTCAAGTCCACTTGGGGCCAACCCTGTTGACGCTCTT
>NW_006782864.1:2650862-2659863 GCF_000442215.2 Lipotes vexillifer
CCCATATCACCCCCCACCTACGGCATCTCAGTGCACGTCACCTTGACTTCAGGCCGTCACCACCAGCACCTCTTTGTCTAAGGGCTTTCTCTGGTCACCAGAGTCCACTTCACTGTCTCTGTGGCAGGCTGAGATCATCAGAGGATTAATACTTCTGCCCCTTCCTCCAGCAGCCTGTCCTCAATGACTGACTCGGAGTTGGTGTATCCTCACCCCTCAGATGGGATTACTCTCTGACAGAGACTTTGGACACCCACTCCTAGAGGCCCCAGTGGGGCTCAGCCTTCTTCTCAGACCTCACTTACTGGGGAACAAATCCTTCATTAACCAGTTTCCTTACCCCTCTCCCTACTGCCTCATTAGTGTTTCCTGGATTGTCTTCAGAATAAAATTCTTGCACTTGATTCCTTGAATCAGCCAGAGAAACCCAAGCTCAGATGCCACTTAATAGCACGTCGGGGCATGAGGCAGGAAGCTGTGTCTTTCAGGCTAGTGCATGGTCAGCCTGAGTGAGCTAGACCCTCACTTCTCCTTTCCATCTTTAGTGTGGCTCTGACCATTAAAACTTGTAATTATTTTTTTTCCTAGTCGCAGGAAAAATGGAATGTGCTCAATCAAAATGACCACACAATTTCAGTTTTTACATTAAACAAGTAAGTTAGGAGCTTGGATTTAAAAGTCTCAAAAGACAATTAAAACCCTCGTACTCAAGAGTATCTGGTTTTCTGTCCATACGAACTGCATTCCCTTAAAAGATATTTAAGCCATGCTTTCCTTTTTAAAATCTGGAGCATCTGACAGACACTATGAAATATATTTGGTGTCAGGAAGTATTATTTATAGGTGCTTTTTATCCTCAGACCCTCTGATTGTTTGTGAGTGTTTAGCCTCTTAGAGCAGTGATATAGAAGATAAATACCAATAGGTCCTGCAGGACACTCTGTTATAAATGAAAACACTGCCGCACATTGCCCTTGTCCTGGATACCTCAGGACAAAGAACTTTTTTTTTCTTTGTTGGAATTGGACTGATGTTTAAAAATACCGCTAAATATTGAATCTGAAGTCATATTAAAATGGTACTGCTCCTCATGGTGTGTCAGCTCATTGCCACACACCCAGATCATGGAAACCTAGTGCCTGGAGGTTAATGTGTAGAAAACAATGGCGATTCTTTGGAGAAATGTCTGTTTAGGTCTTACCCCCATTTTTTGATTGGGTTGTTTGTTTTTTGGTGTTGAGCTGCATGAGCTGTTTGTGTATTCTGGAGTCTAATTCTTTGTCAGTTGCTTTGTTTGCAAATATTTTCTCCCATTCTGAGGGTTGTCTTTTCATCTTGTTTTTGGTTTCCTTGGCTGTGCAAAAGGTTTTAAGTTTAATTAGGTCACATTTGTTTATTTTTGTTTTTATTCTAATTACTCTAGAAGACATGCAGATGGCCAAAAAACACATGATAAAATGCTCAACATCACTAAGTATTAGAGAAATGCAAATTGAAACTACAATGAGGTATCACCTCACACCGGTCAGAATGGCCATCATCAAAAAATCTACAAACAACAAATGCTGGAGACGGTGTGGAGAAAAGGGGACCCTCTTGCACTGTTGGTGGGAATGTAAATTGATACAGCCACTATGGAGTGCAGTATGGAGATTGCTTAAAAAAAATAAACATAGGACTACCAGATGACCCAGCAATCCCACTACTGGGCATACATCCTGAGAAAACCATAATTCAAAGAGACACATGCACCCCACTATTCACTGCAGCACTATTTACAATAGTCAGGACATGGAAGCAACCTAAATGCCCATCGACAGATGTATGGATAAAGATGTGGTACGTATATACAATGGAGTACTCAACCACAAAAAGGAACAAAATAGGGTCATTTGTAGAGACATGGATGGACCTAGAGACTGTCATACAGAGTGAAGTAAGTCAGAAGGAGAAAAATAAATATGGTATATTAACGCACATATGTGGAATCTGAAAAAAATTGGTATAGACGATCTTATTTACAAAGCAGAAATAGAGACACAGACATAGAGAGCAAATGTATGGATACCAAGGGGGAAGCAGGGTGTGGGATGAATTGGGAGATTGGGATTGACATATATACACTATTGATACTATGCATATAATAGATAACTAATGAGAACCTACTGTATGGCACAGGGAACTCTATTCAATGCTCTGTGGTGACCTAAATGGGAAGGAAATCCAAAAAAGAGGGAATCTATGTTTACATATAGCTGATTCACTTTGCTGTACAGCAGAAACTAACACAACATTGTAAAGCAACTATACTCCAATAAAATTTAAAAAAAAAGAAAGAAAGAAAGAAAGAAAACAATGGTGATTCAACTCTGACCAGCCAGGCTGTCTCAGTCATGCTTTCTAAAAGTGGAGATTGGGGTAGAATTTCTGAGAACATTCTAGTGCTCTGATCTGTGCCATGTGCCTTATTTGTTGTATTTTTAATCTCACATCAATTGTCCGCAGCAAAGCTAGCTATGGGACGAAAGCTTCCTTTTGGAAAAGACAAAACATTTGTCTGGTCTTGGGTTTCCTCAGTGGCTGGCATATTCAGGAGACAGTTTGCATCTGTGGACATAATTCATGGTACATCATCTCGCCCTGAGTGATATAACCTTTTGTCGTGTGGCACTTCTTCTGAATTATCCTGTAAGCTTATGGATGGTTGGGACCCTGCCTCTGCTTTTAAGGATCCCACATTGCATGTCCCATGCCATTTACTTAGCTAAGGCATTGTAACCACAGAGGGTGTGTCACAGATATTTGTTCAAAGAACACTCATCATATTCTTGATCCATAATTTGCCATTTCATTTTAGCTTTATACACATTTCGTAATTCCTCAAATCCAAACGATGGTGTCTTTTTGTGTAGTGATCCCCCATTCTAGGATAACATTTAGACTGTATTCTTAGAAGCTGTGTCTGCTACCAAAGTTGTACCATTTTTCTAGATAACATTTAGATTGAACCATTGGAAATTGCCAGTATTCAACCTTTCATGTGCATTGGCTTCATCCTGTCCAAAATACATATCTCTAGTCCTGGGAATTCTGATTCATGAGTCTGGAATGAGGCCCTGAAATGTGTATTTTAAAGAAACTTCTTGTGTAAATCAGTGTTTTACAACTACTGTCCTAAAATCTTGCATTGCCTTTCCCTGAATTCTAGTATAAGAAAAATTCACATGGGGAGCATTCTGTGTATTTTTGAAATTTTTTAAAAAAATATATAATATAAAGGATATGATTCATTGCATTACTTTATGACTCTTATGTAAAGATCGTCATGACATCATGACAAATTCCTCCCAAAGCTCAGGGTCTAGTCAGAGTTGAGATACTTTTTCTTGATAAATGTACTTCCAATTGTTATTAACTTATGAAACCTATTATGTTTCTTTCTTCATTCTGGCTGCTAGAAAACCTAAGGCAGAATTTTGTAAAATGAATGTAGCATTCCCCCAACAGACCCTTAAACTACTTTTTCTTTTAATACTTGCTGCAAGAAAAGGAAAGTAAGCCAAGACTTGTTATCTTATTGAACATGGCCTTTTATTTAAAGTTGTGCAAAATCTTTTTTAGAAGTTTTCTTAGTCCTGGGTTCCCTAGAAATCAGAGTTCAAGGCAAGGATTAAATGTCAATGCTCTGTTTGTCGGGTGCAAGCCCAGGGTAGCAGAAGTGAGGAACCATGGAGGGGATGCAGAGAAGGATATGATGTAATGAAACGTGATGCATTTCTGTGTGAGCTGCTGCTTCATGATGGGCTGTGAGAAGATACAGAGGTGACCCAGCAGGGCTGTCAATCAGTATGTGGAATGCCACTGGACTGTCTATCAAGGAAGTTTACCTTAAAAGAGCCCAGGAGCAAGGGGGAATTCCTTTGTCCAGATCTATCCCATCTCTGATTTTCTTTGGGGGAAATTGGCCGTATAGAAAGCTGACTCTCTCATGCTATCACGTTGTGTCACCCAAGCTGTCAGAGGCTCCTCTGGGTTGCCAGATTCCACACTCTGCAGCGTGATGTTTCTTTCAAGTCCAGAAGTGGCCGAAGAAACCAGTCACCCAGTACACATGCCTGGCCTCGTGCTCTCAGTAAGACCAAGTGACTTCCTGGTCCCCAGTGGTGGCATCAAGTCCAGGAAACTGGCCAGTTGAGGAAATCCAAGGTTCCAGATAAGATTTGCCTTTGCTACATGAGTAGATAAGGAAGTCAGGAGCAGGTTACAGGTGTGGGGTGGGAAGAGGCAGGAGGGAATGAACATCCATAGCTGAATAGGATAGTGAATGTAGAAATCTTGGGAAGAGGGTAAAGCTTATTTAACCAATTTAAATGGGTAGGTGAAGAATTTCTAGTTTAGAGAATGATTGGGTCAGAATACAATAAACCAGAATATAGGAGACCAGAGAAACAGGTTTATTGGGAGTTAAGAGGATTGAGTGGGTTGAAGGAGTGAAGACTGTTTGGGACGTGAGATTGAGGTGCCTGGGGGTCACTCAGGTGAAGATGCCAGTCAGCCATGAGATACGTGGGTCCGGAGCTAAGGCGTGAAGCCAGGGCTGACCGTATGGACTTCAGATCACCAGCACAGAGGTAGAAGCCGGAGTCCTTGAGTGGGTAAGATCAGTGATAAGTGAAGATCAAGGAGAAAAGCCAAGCACAGAAGCTTGAGGAATATCAAGGTGTAAGGAACAGCTATTGTGTGTACATGGGAAGGGGTAGCAATAAAGGAAACTGAGAAAGAGTTGCCAGGAATATGGAATTAGAACTTTTCTATGGGTGTCGCAAGTGGCTTCTTTGATATAGAACCTGCATTTCCTATCCACTAGTTGCGTTGACACACAAATGAATCTTTGGGCTGCAGTATTGCCCCAGAGCGCTAGTGGCTATTATTTAGCATAATAGACTCGTGGGAGAGAGAAAAGGAGAGATTAGGAATGAGCGCTGATTGAGTATCTGTAATATACCATGAACTGTGCTGGGTCCTGTTGCCAATTCATTCCTTCACAATAACCCTCCAGAGTGAATGAAATGATCTTTATTCGTGCAAAGCAGGAAACTGAGCCTCAGTGCGTCATGACAGTAAGTCATGGGACTGGGAGGGAAACCTCGGGTTTGTTTGAACCCAAAGCACGTGAACTTGCCCTCCTCTGGACTACCTGTGCCTTTCAACTGTGACAAGGCAGGTCTGACCATTAAAAACGCTTGCTGAAAAATCAGCTCTCTAGGTTATAGGGAGAGGTCCAGACCTTACTTTCCCAGTTTACTGTGGCACTTAAGCTGCTTGCCTGTAAAACTAAAATAGATGATAGTAAAATTTTATTTTTAACCTCTCTTGAGAAACCATTTGAACATTTGAGACTTTTACTTTTCATTTTTACTGGTCTCCCTTACTAGTGCTCAGAATAATGAACATCCTACTTTTTTTTTTTCCAGAAGGAAATCCTACATTGATTTGGTGTAGAAAGGAATAATTGTTTTCTACATGTGGTTACATGCACCAGACAATAAGTTGAAGTGTGAATTTCAGAGATCAGATATATCCCACAGATAATACGTACAAGTTCCAGGCAGACACCGTGAATGATGACACATTGTTGTCCTTTAAATGGACCACAACCCAAAGAGTGTTGTAGCTGATGCACTAGGCTGGTATTTTTGCCTTGAATAGATTTTCTGCATTTGAATGGAATATTTATGCTTTTATGCTAAAATAAAAGGGCACAGTCAAATAAGCTATTACATGGTCCATTAAAACTACTTTTACGTGACTCTCTATAGCAAAAGATTCCACAACTTGTGTATTTGCCAAAGGAACTTTCCAAATTAAGCACAGGCCACTTGTTCTTAGAACTCAAAGGAAAGTGCAGATGCTACCTTGGTTCTTTTTGAAAATGATAATTGTCTATTTATGTAGTGATGAAGAGAAATTTCCATAACAGCCGTCACACACATAAGCTGAGACCAGCCGAGTAATGCAAAGGGTAAATCTGGTTACTCAGTTTGAAAATAGGAGAAAGCCTCGTCTAGGACCAGCCTGGGTTTCGCACACAACCTCCTTTTCTTATTGCCCCGTCTTTATCTTTCCTTTCTGCTGTTTACAGAGCCTGCACATTTGAATCCAAGACATACCAATGATTCAGAAATGCACAAGGCACCATCTCTTTCTTACTTACAGTCTCAAGAAAATATGACAAATGTGCCAACATCGAATTCTTATTTCTGTGTAAAATCCAGGCACTTTTCTCAAGCAGTAAAGATAACAGAATTAAATTGTGCTCATGTCATTTATGAAAGAAATGCTTCCTGCTTTCATCCACATGAAGCAGACAACTCATCTTCCCTTAAGTGGTTCAACTGGCAATCGAGCTTTCCAGACAGATGCAAAGAAAAAAAATGTATATGATTTGGTGGACCATCCACTTGATTAGGATATTTTGTGTGATTTTCTTTGGTGTCTCCTCGTGGGATGAATTCCAACCCTGCATCACTGCTTCACCCAACCCATTTTTGCTTTGTAGTGTTGTGTCTACCTAAGGCATGATGTGCTCACAAAGGTTTGCCTGTTTGATCCAAGATAAAAGTAAGTAGACACCCAGGTGGTCTTTGTACATGTGAACAGTATTTTGGGTATTCTTTAAATTTAGTCGTGTGTGCGTCTGTGAATAATCTCTCAGTTTCCTGGATTTATTGTATACAACACACACTCTCCACGCTCTGGATTCAATAATGAGTGGGGATTTATTTGTGGATTCTTTGTAGTTTTGTTTGTTTTCAAGGATTGACATTATTGGAAGATACATTTACTTCTTAAAAAAAATCTTTAAACAGACTATGTCGAGTTCACCAATTAGAACCTGTTCAAATTGCTGTGCATTAATTAATCTTCTAATAACTATGAATGTTGGAGATGCTGCCTTACCTTGGGACTGGTTGACTATGTTGGGACAGAGTAAAGGGACTAGGGCTTGGATCTGGCCATTAACAGCAAATTCTGTGACCTGACTCCTCTGAATTGGGGCTCTGCTGGCTCAGCTAGAACCTGGGACATCTTCTCAAAGGGAGCTGAGGGAACAGAAAGGACATAAAACTTGGGGGAAACCATGGTCCAAAGCTACAAGAAAAGTTTGAAGGGATGGCACACCAAAGTGTGTTGAATCAATTATCCATCAAGGAATCGAGAAAGTGAGGGGAGGTAAGAAGAAAATTGAGAAGAATGCAGAATAAAAGGTCTGACTTTGCTATTTTGCCACAGCGAGGTGTCTCTGGAGTTTGGCCACATTCCAAGTGCTGGTAGGTGATCAGACTGGCCAATGTTAGTGCCTAACTGTGGGTTTGGGGTATAAATTCTCACTGAAAACAAGAGCATGGGGACCACCTGTAGGCGGTGGTCAGCAGGTTGCTGTCAGGAAAGTACTAGCCAGACACAGGGATGCCCGCTGTGAAGCGGGGGATGTTCCCGTGGGCAGGTGGGGCTTTGAGATCTAGAGGCAATGAAGAAACTCCACTTAATTAAAGCAGTTCTTTAGTTCATGGCTGGTGATGCTCTGAGAACCAGTTTTTACTGGTCTGCAATGAGATAAGCATAGACACTGAGAGTAAACGTTTAGAAACTTTTCCCCCTAATTTTATAGAGTCATTTTAAATATGTTGAAGCTGATAATAAAACTCTGAGCTGGTGTTTTATGTGCCTTTGCTTTCATTTTATTTTCCTACTAATTTAATTTTTATTGGATTTCACAAAAGTGCGGTCTGCAGCATATTGAAAATTAAAAGTCAATAAAAACAAAAAATTCTGGTTCTTATCATAGATATTTTTAGAAACACTGAGCACGTAAGGGGAATAAAACAGACCTCAGAGGCCCCAGTTTCCCCCTTGCCTTTCACCTTTGCCCCCTTCCTTGCTTCTCTGCTATTTACCTGCCCCCTTCCTGGGAACTTTGGAGACCTGCTAAATTACAAGGCTTACTAAACCGGTCTCGGAAAACGCTATGCTGCTGGGTTTTGGTACCCGGGCTGCAAGTTTTGGTTCAAGTGGAAAAGGGCTGCCTCAGTCCAAACCACTAGGAACCATCCTTAGCTTTCCCTTGCCCTATAGTCCTGACCCTGTTTCAACCGGGTGTCACCTGATCTTTGGTTCTCCCTGATGGCACATCAGATGAATAAAGCCTTTCCTTCAACAACTGAAAATATTCAAGCAATAAAAGTTGCTGGGAGTGAGAGCTATTTTCAAGTTGAGGGATGGAGGACAGTCTTATCCTGCTGCCTGTCTGTGTTACGTGCTTGACATTTAAGTGCTCAGCTATAGATTAAATAGGTTTTTTTCCAAACCCACCTGGTCAGAGGGACAAAAGTTTTACTTAACTTCCACCCTGCTGGAGTTCTGGAACTGGCGGGAAGGATCGAATGGCTTGCTGGTCTTTTTTGTGGGCAGTCGGAAGGGGACTGGGACAGCAGGGGGGCCGACACGAGGAAATTGCACTTCTCCAGTGTGCTCAGGCCCCACGAGGACTCAGGCATCACGACCAAGCCGGGAATCTAGTCTCCACACTTGGGGTGAGATGGAGTTACACAACCTAGATGTTGGGAGCCCTTCAGAAGCACAGTTAACGGGATCAGAACTTCCTTGTTTCCTTCTGCCTAAGGTTGGCTGGCAGGGGCCCTTGGGACTGCCAAAGGTGTGGCTAGGTGTTACGTGTATGTGTGTGTGTTTGTCAGTTGTTAAGGGCAGCTGGGTCCACCGTGATGGAGAAGGAAGGATATGCGGGCTGGTACCCAGACAGGACCCTCTGGCATCCTGTACTGAGCTGTGTAGGAATGTTTTAATTGGTTCATTTTTATCTTGGGAGAAGTTAGAGATAAGAATTAGCACAGCTTAGGCCAGAAAGGAGGTCGGAATAACAATATCTGAATGTGATGGAAACTTTACTTTCCTTATTGTTGACTTTTGTCCTAGCAGGAAT
>NW_006782864.1:2659873-2660706 GCF_000442215.2 Lipotes vexillifer
GTCCAATTTATGGAAATAAGGCAAAAAAGAGCTTTATCCATCACGTTCATTCTCCCTTCCAACATCCCTCCCCCGCCCCTCCCACATACACATCTGTTGGATTGCACAGCTATTTTGTGAGCAGCCCTGTGAGCAGAGCTCTTTGTAGGTGCAGATGTAGGTAAAAGGATGACTGTCCTGAGATGCCATCGTTGCTTCAAAGCAGTTTTTAGTTTAAATGGGGAGATGAAAACATCGAAAAAAATAGTGTGCTAGTTTGAATAGTTCAAGACCAAGAACATTTGCAAACTCTGCATGACCAGGAGAGACCATCACGGTCCAAGGAATCCCGAGCGTGACTCGGGCACTGAGCGTGGTGAGGGAGGGCAGGCAGAATAATTGTGCTGGGAACTGAGGGCTCAGCTGGACTGAGTGATGCCTCCCCATGCTCCTCCTTAGACAGCGCATGCTCGAGCAATCTCCATCCTCCTCCATCCTCCTTCCAGATGTCTTTACCCCACCCTCCCACCTGCCTCGAGGCACAGTCCTGGGAGAGGAAGCCATGCCTCGGCACACACAGCTGCACACTAACGCAGATGCCAACTCTTAGGTTCAAAGCAAGCTGATGGGGCTTCCCTGGTGGCGCAGTGGTTGAGAGTCCGCCTGCCGATGCAGGGGACACGGGGTCGTGCCCCGGTCCGGGAGGATCCCACATGCCGCGGAGCGGCTGGGCCCGTGAGCCACGGCCGCTGAGCCTGCGCGTCCGGAGCCTGTGCCCGGCAGCGGGAGAGGCCACAACAGTGAGAGGCCCGCGTACCGCAAAAAAAAAAAAAAAAAAAAGACGGGGAATCCCC
>NW_006782864.1:2660833-2710749 GCF_000442215.2 Lipotes vexillifer
AAAAAAAAAAAAAAAAAGCAAGCTGGTGATTCCCTAAAATGGTATGTCGTCAGACGAGGTGTGCCCCTATTTTTACCAAAGGGAAGAGAATCTTAGCTCTTTTAACGGTGAAGACCTGCTATATTAGGGAAGCCCTTCTTTGGCGAAGTTTTTCCCAATTTTACCTTGGAAATCGAATTCTTGAACTTCCTGAAAGTCAGCGTAGAAACATTTAAGTCTATATGTGTATGTGTGTATGTATATGTATGTATACATGTTTATGTGTATGCGTTTATGTGTGTGTGCATTTGTATATGTATGTGTGTGTATTTGACCGAGTCCTACTGATTAACTGTAATTATAGACCTCAACTGAATACCTAGTATGTGCCAGACCCTATGTTGGAAATACATAAATGAATCAGACATTTCCCGTTCTCCATGGCTATAACCAAGTAATAGAGGAAGCCGGAGTGTTATAAAATTAAAGTGCAATGGGGTAAAAAGAGGAGAAACGATAAAATAAATTGCAATGAGTGAATCTGGAGCCCTAAGAATTCGTTTTAGAAATATTTTGGAGTAGAAGGTCAGTGTCAGACATTTGTAAGATTTCAGAAAATCTCAAGTTTACAACTTTTCACTGATTTGCCTGTGTGTCTACTGACCTTATTGAATTAGCTCTTTTCCAGACAAAATTTCCCACCAGATTGTAACTATTGACTAAAGAATAGTCATTTGTATTGGCTGATCAGAAAAAATCCTGTAACAATTCACATGCCTGGTGATAGTTAATCCTGGAAACTGTCAGTTGGAGTATCGAAACAGTATTTTATAGCTGTTGGGATTTGATCTCACTGGATTGTAGTCCTAATGTTTTACTTCTTTTCCTATACACATTCACATAGAATTCCAAAATCAATTCACTAATATACATGGTACCTTACTTTCATGTTCAAATTATGCATATAACATACTGGCATGTAAAAACATGAATTGCATGTGTTTTTTGTTTAATCTGTGGTATAATCTTATATCATAAAATTCAGGGATTTTAAAAATATACTCTCTGCATCTTCAAATACTTCCTTCTGGAGAGGCACATTAGAATCTTGATGGGAGGAAGAGAGCATCATAGTTACTGTTGAAACTCTCTCTCTTCCACAAACATTGGTTTTAAATAGCCATGAAACTCAAATAATAGGTCAATGAATTTTCCCATCCAGGTAACCAAAAGAAAGGACTGTTTTGGATATTTCTCTAAAGATTAAACATATCTTCATGTTCAGTTTCTCTGAATTACCTTGGAATGATTGTACATTTCATTCGTTCATCCATTTATCTATTCCAATATTTACTGAGTGCTTCTATGTCAGTCACTTCTCTGTGCTTGGAACAGAAAGACAAGGATATGTGCCTTTTTGAATGTTAGATTTTAAAGCAGCATTACAGAAAATTGTTTTAAAAAGTAAAATCAGTAATCTGATAGATGGTGTAAGTGCTATGGAGAAAGATGAGAGGGAAACAGACAGGAGTAGGGCAGGAGGTTTGCAGTTTCATTAGGGCAGTCAGGGAGGGCCTCATGAAGGAGGTGACCTTTGAATGAAGCTCCGAAGAAGCTGAGGGTGAGCCACACACAGCCCTGGAGATGAGCAGACAGAGGGGGTAGCAAGGGGGGGCCCGAGACAGGAATGTGCAAGGCAGAGAGCAGTGGGAGGCGAGGCAGAGGCAGTGGGGGAGGTCCGGCCAGAGTGACAGTGTGATGCCACTGTGATGGGAGCTATTGGACTGAAACATTAACAGGATCTTTCTGACTGCTGTGCTGAGAACGGTCTAAAGTTGGGGAAGAGGAGAGAAGCAGGGAGACAGGTGTGGGGACCAATTGGAATCATTCAGAGGGGAGATTATGGGGGCTTACCACTAGGGTGGTAGCAGCAGAGGTGTCAGGGATGGATTCTGGATCTATTTTGTCCAGAAATTCCACCTCAGGCTAGGGACACAAAAGAACTGAAAGCCAGGACTCAAACAGATAAGTATGTGTACAGCAGGCTCATAGCAGCAATATTCACAATAGGCAAAAGGTAAAACCAACGTGTCCAAGGACAAATGGATAAACAAAGTCTAGTATGTCCATACAAATGGAATATTGTGCAGCCTTTAAAAGGATGTTCTGACACATGCTACAACTTGGATGAACCTTGAAGACATGATGCTAAAGCCAGACACAAGAGGACAAAATCCTGTATGATTCCTCCCATGTGAGGTACCTAGAATAGTCATATTCATAGAGACAAAGTAGATGGTGGTTGCCAGCGGGGGGAGAGAGGAAAAAAGTTGTTGTTTCATGGGTACAGAGTTTCAGGTTTGCGAAATGAAACGAGTTCTGAGGATGGATGGTGGTGATGGCAGCTCAGTGATATGAATGTACTGAATGCCACTGAAGTGTACACCTAAAAATGGTTAAGATGGCCAATTTTATGTTACGTGTAAATAAATTTTACCACAATCGAAACAATTTCTTAAATGTCAGATTATGCCCTGGATCTGTTTTGAAGACAGAGCCAACCCAGAGTACCAGGGAGCTGGATGGGGTTGGAATGGGCTTGGAGGACGACTCTGAAGGCTTAGCCAGTGCTCACTGGACCTGATGCAAAGCATTGTGGGAGGACCACTTGGAATAGAAGACGAAGAGCTTGATGTTAGATGTGGAGACATTGCATAGTTAAAGCTCTCTTGCTTTTCCTCTTTTGTAGGGAGAAAGGCATATTCTGTGCTCGTCTTTGGCATTTTATGAAATTAGGGCTACTACTCTGGTCCAGGACACTACCTTTTCCCATCTGAATGATTATAATTTGTCTCTACACCGTCTCCCCACTTCTGCTCTTGTTCTGCATTTAGACAACTCTGAACATAGCAGTCAGAGTGATCCTGTTGACTTTCGGTCCAGTGGCTGCCATGACACTCTGATTAAGAGCCTAAGTCACCACAGTGGCCACAGGCCATCGCATGGTCTTGACTTCCCCCATCGTGTGTATGTACCATTAATCTTCTTTATCCAGGATAGTTATTCTGTAAATCCTCCACCCCAAAACTGAATTACAAATACTGAACCATCGCTACTAGGGGAAATATGTATAACTACATAGGTTCTGGTATCAATTCCAATGCTGGCAAGGAGTTCCCCACACCAACAAGCAATTCTTGAGACACCAGCTGGGTGTGCTACTATTCAACTAAACTTTGACACCATTTCAGAGACAGCACCAGATCCCATGGGTTAAAGGTACAGTCCATCCATACTGCCTTCCCAGCCCCACTTAAGATGCCGGTCACAAGGCCAGGTTGTTACCTATACTTGTGCCTCTGACCCACTGGCTATCAATTGGAGGTTCCAATGACCCCCTCCTTGGGTTTGATTAATTGTCTAGAGCAGCTCACAGAACTCAGAGAAAGCTTTTACTTACTAGATTACCAGGTTATTATAAACAGATATAATTCAGGAACAGCCAGATGGAAGAGATGTACGCGGGAAGGAGCTAGGATCTTCCATGCCATCTCCAGGGAAGCCACTGTCCACACATCTCCACATGTGCACCAACCCAGAAGTTCTCCTAACCCAATCCTTTGGGTTTTTATGAAGGCTTTATCATACATAGGCATGATTGATTAAATCATTGGCCATTGGTGACTGATTCAACTTCCAGCCAGAAATCAGAAGGGTGGGTCTGAAAGTCCTAAGCAGGTTGGTTCTCCTGGCAACCAGCCACATCCTCATTAACATAACAAAAGAAAACTTTCTGCCCTCACTTTGGAAATTCCAAGGGTTTTTAGGAGCTCTGTGCCAGAAACAGGGGTGAAGACCAAATATATGTTTCTTATTATAAATCACAATATAACAACGCCTATCATTTTATCTGTATACATATCTCACATAGATTAGAATCTTAACAAACAACTCATACCGGTAAAGGCTATTTTCCTTTTATTCAAAAAGGGAAAATGAGCTTTAGAAGTGGTAAGCAATGCCTGAAGCTGCCCCATGAATAGGGGCTAGAGTTGAGTTTCGAATTCCATCACGGGCCCGAAGCTGGGACTTGTTGCCTTACACTGGTTGTTCCCCACCACTTCCATCCTCTGTTCGTCTCTGTGTGAGAGCTGAAACTAGGAAATGGAGTATCACCTGTTCAGCCTTATCAGGGAATGGGCATGTGGGCTGTTCTGTACATGTCTGAGAATGACCACAGAGCATCACCAATATTGATTTTGGGGATTACAGATAAATTTTAGTAGGTAAGTGAATTCACAAATTCAGATCCACGCATTATAATATAATATAATATAATGATGAGGAGATATATCTATATATCTATTTATCTGTATATATATATTCTATTCAGGTACATCAAAGTCTCCTGGGAAGTCAGTCTGAGCATTTGGAAAGGAATTGCTGCTCTCACCAGAGCTGCTGCATGCTCAGTGTTTGTAAGGGCCCAAGAGAACAAATAGTATTGTTAACAAAGGCTACTAATGGAAGAATAAAAACAGGTCTTCAGATGGATCCTTGAGGGCACGCCTTAAGAATAAAAAAGATGCAATTACACAGCTTCCAACATACGCTTCCACGTTTTCCTTTTTCTCTAATTTATGAACTGGGCTAATTACCTATTCAATAGCCTCAATCACTCAATTTGAGAACAAAGCAGGCAAAATATATTGAGGTCTACTGTCAACAGCTTCCTAAGAAGTAGTTCATATAATGTCATATCTTCCATGTTTTCAAAAAAAATTTTAAAAAGAATAGAGATAAGTTTTCATTCAACTCTATGCCAAGCAAATATATAGGATGATCAGTATATAAGGAAACATTTGACCTGTCAAAAAAGATGTGTATAAATAGCATCTGTAGAGAAGACAGCTTGCTTGAATATGCCTCAGGATGCTAAGAAAGAGAACTCTTTCTAGAATATTAAATTACTATGAAATCTCACACTCATGAGTTAGGTCTTTATTTTTGTTCAAAGCAAAGGCTCGTTGTGGTTAAAAATAGCAATTGTAGCTTACATTTATTGAGCTGTTTGGTTCTTTTCTAAGTTGTTCACCTACGTCAACAGCTTTTTCATATAATCTTTCTGAGGTAGGCACAATTATTGTCTCCTTTTTATAGTTTATGAAATAGAGATTCCTAAGGGTTAAATAACAAGCTTAGATTGAAAGAGGGAAAAATATGTAATTCCTCCTCCTGAAAATGATTGGTACTTTATTCTCATGCCCTCTGTTTCCCATATCCGCAGGCCCCGATATATTTGAGAATTATTGAGTCGCAGGCATTTTCTAGATTTTTTTTACAATGTTTTCTTTTTCTAAAATCAACATTTATCTATAAATTGTAAATTTTGCTATTCTCTATTACCTTGTAAATCAAACAAGATCGGGTGTGCTTCTGTAATTAGGTGAGGCTACTGTGATAATGGTATTGAATGGGGATGTCTCTTGCCATGTGTCCTAGAGAAAAGTCACTTATTCAAGGCACAGTGGGGCCATGTGTGTCAAGGCGTTGGTGTCAGGCTGGCCCAGGGGAAAGCAGGGCACACACTCAGGTGGCTGCAGAGATTTGAAGGCTACTGTCTTCATAAAGGTCTCTCCTGCCCATCTGGTGAGGCCTGAAATTCTACCTTTCATATTATTTTCTTCAAGTGTTGAAGGCTTTTTAATTTCAAAAAATCCCTATTAAAAGGCCAATACTGCAGGAAGCAGCAGACAGCCGTGACTTAACGCAGGGTCTGGCAGGCTGTCTGCTGAAAGCAAGATAAAGACCCAGCCATGTGAGATAGATGTTTACGAGCAGGCAAGAGAGATTAACAAAGAATTAGAGGACACCAAAGATAATATTCATGTACCAGACGGCCAACTTGTGTGTGAACGATGAGAGAAAGAGAGAGAGAGAACAATTTCATTTATAATGTGATTCAAAGGAGATACCGACAATTAGGACTTCTTTTTCATTCGTATTTCACCTTTGAATCCTTCGTGGACTAGGTCTCTTGAAAATGACCACAAGTGCTCCTACTGCTTCCTGGGGCCTTTTGGTTGACCAGGGTAGTCGGGACAGCTCTAAAGCAAAGGTCACTAAGGAGGCATTCGGACCTCTAGCCGATAACAAAAGAGTTGACAATCGCTATGTCCTCAGCTGATGCAGCTAAAAAGCCAATGACATGATCCTCTGACAGCTGTGGACCTATCAGGACTACTGACAGTTCTTCAGGGAAATCACAGGGCCTGTGATTCCCTAGCCCTCAGAAAGAAATGAGAGGTGGCCTGGAAGACACATCTGCACAGGGCAGAGAGAGAAGGGAAGAGACACGTGTTTCCTTTCCTGTGCACCCTTTCTACCAGCCCTCATGAGTTTAATTTAACCCATTCGAGTTTAATGTAACCCATTGTTGAACTTGTTGCCATAATTCACAGCTTCACCTTAGGAGTACAGTTTACTTTATGCATGAAACAATATGTAATAAAAAATTATGTTGTAGAAAAAAACACATTTATGACAACACTTTACATGAAAAACATATAGCCCTGCTAAGTTGTTAGTTGCCTGTATAAGTTGAGATCTATGGCAATGTCGTGGGACCAAAAGGAAAAACACATTTCATGTTCCATAATTTTCCATTTGTATCACATCAACATCCAGACCAGAAAAAAGCTGTTTCACCCATATGTTGTTATTTAATATATGGTTACAGATCCCTTGAGTACCTTTCAAATAACAGATGACTTCAGAGTAGGTTTACTTACTTCTGTTTCCTTTGCATTTAATTCAAATCACAAAAATGAGTTCAATTCTTTGGGTTGCTTGCAGTTTGCTAATAGCCATCATAATACGAGTGGTCCCCTCCAAAGCTAAAAACAAGGTTGTCTGGGGGCTGCCTCACTCAAAGTATGAAAATATATTGGGAATTCCCTGGCGGTCCAGCGGTTAAGACTCCACGCTTCCGGTGCAGGGGGCATGGGTCCAATCCCTGGTCGGGGAACTGAGATCTCACATGCCTCACAGTGCGGCCTAAAAACAAAATAAAATTATCATCTATCCTCTGCCACATAGAATACATGTGAATCTTCTGATCAAGCAGCTCTTTAAATACTTAGAATGAACTACTCTGTCAACTCTGAATCTTCACAGTAGGGTGACAATTTTCTAGTCTTTTCTTGGGTCAGGCATCCAACATGGCTAAAATTGTCTTTTAATTATGGGGAATACATTTAGCCCATAGATTTAGGTTTCGTTTGTTTGGAAAGAGCTTATGAAGATGTAAAGCCATTTGCTTCCTGATTCCATTTTCAAGGCTTCACATAAATACTATTTAAATAGAGAAAGAATTGTTTTAGGAAATGTGTGTTCTTTGTTTAATTGACTGTCAGATATCTTGCAGTCTGTGCCAGCAAGCAGTGGGATGAATTCAAAAGATTAAGCATTTAAATGTTCTGAAGGTCATAATGATTCTTGTGTGGAGTAATACGGCTCTTCTTTATCTGGTACTGCAGCCAGCCCTGGTCCTAGGAGGTTTCCTTAGCTGACACTCACAGGGAAGAGATACTCCACTGCGCAAGTCTAAGATCGGACATGGCAACACTCCTCGTGTTATCCTATGATGGGTGGCATGGTAAAATGCAGTGATTTTCAAATTCTTCTCCACAAAGCCCAAGGTCCCTTACTTGGGGTACCCTAAGTGCTATGCTTGGAGTTTGATGGTCTCACTGCTGTTTGAAAACCCTAACCCCCCTTTCAACTAGAGCAACTGTGCTTTGTCTAGTTTATGCATTATTTTGAAATTAAGTTGCTTTTTTTTTAAACAGGATTCTTCTGCTTTTCTTCCTTCACTCCTATGTTTCGTTTAAAAGCCCTAGTGCCGTTATTAAGGTCACTAGCGTTGAATTCAGAAATAAGTAGATTCAGGTCTCCTTGTCCACTTGCTAGCTGTATGACTTTGATGTCTTTGAAACACGGTTTTCTTATCTGGAAAATGGGCTAATAATGTTCATAAAGTGGTTTTGAGGATTAAATATGATAATAACGTCTCCTTGGGCTTCCCTGGTGGCGCAGTGGTTGAGAGTCCGCCTGCCGATACAGGGGACACGGGTTCGTGCCCCGGTCTGGGAAGATCCCATAGGATGCAGAGCGGCTGGGCCCGTGAGCCATGGCCGCTGAGCCTGCGCGTCCGGAGCCTGTGCTCCGCAACGGGAGAAGCCAAGGCAGTGAGAGGCCCGCGTACCGCCAAAAAAAAAAAAAAAAAATGGATACATGAGCTGCCTTGTATTTGCAGCTATATTCCCTAAAGGAATAGGTGGAATTCATTGAGCTAAAACTTAATGAGGATAAACAGTATAAAAAGTAGAGGAAATGGAGATTTGCCTTAGCAGAAATCTAGGTACAAAAGCCTTAGAATTGATTGCTAACAGGTTCATTATGAGTATAGATTACAGTGGGTCAGGGTTGCCAGACACACATACATACTTAAAGCTTTAAAGGTATTGATAGAATTAATGGTGCACGAGAGCTGTGAAGGTCTTGCTCTGCTTCGTACTGATGAAACCACACCAGGGGCCTGGCCTTCAGTTCGAGGGTCATAGTTTAAGAATGTCATCAACAAAGAGGAAATGCCATCCATAAGGTAATAAGAGATGATATGGGGAACTTGAACCTATATTTTAGTGAAGAACACTGTCAAAGTGCCAATGGACTTTCAGCCTGGTACACAGAGCCTTAGGGGATGTGATAACTTTCCTCAAGTATTTGGTGTATTTGAAGAGATGGGAATAAAGTTGTGCACAAAGCAGAATTCAGGACAGTGGGTGTTTGAAAAAGGACAGCCTCCAAATGCAAGCAGACACGAACCATTCTGCTTGTAAACCTTCATGCGACCCCCATGGGGTTTTGGACTAGACCGATGGTTTCTCTAAAACTTGCCCCCTGGGGAGCTTTCCAAAACATAGATTTCCAGGTCCCACTCTAGATGTACTGAATCGCAGTCATCTGGGGTAAGGCCTAGGATTTGTGTTAATAACTCCCACCTGATTCTCTAGTCACCAGTGTGGGAACTACTAGACCAGATGAGCTCTAAAGAGCCTTACATATTTCTGTGACTCTATTCCTCCTGTCCCAGGAGGGCCACATGCATGGTGTCAGGAGCAGCTTGAGCAGAAGGGATGGGTTCAAACCCAGCTGTGTCTCCACCTAGCTCTGTGATTTTGACTAGGTCTCTGTACCTCAATTTCCTCATCTGCTAAAGAAGGATAACCGTCGTGTCTGCTCCTAGAATGTTGCCAAGAGTAAATGAGTAGATGGGTAAAGTAAGCACAACAATGCCTCTATATGGCATATATGAGATAAGGATTAGCTATGATTTTTTTTTAATAAATGTATTTATTTTATTTATTTATTTTTGGCTGCATTGGATCTTCATTGCTGCACGCAGGCTTTCTCTAGTTGTGGCGAGTGGGGCCTACTCTTCGTTGTGGTGCACGGGCTTGTCATTGCGGTGGCTTCTCTTGTTGCGGAGCACGGGCTCTAGGCACGTGGGCTTCAGTACTTGTGGCGCACAGGCTCAGTAGTTGTGGCTCGTGGGCTCTAAAATGCAGGCTAAGTAGTTGTGGCACACAGGTTTAGTTGCTCTGCAGCGTGTGGGATCTTCCCGGACCAGGGCTCGAACCCGTGTGCCCTGCATTGGCAGGAGGATTCTTAACAACCTCTGTGCCACCAGGGAAGCCCTAGATATGATTTTTTATACTGGAAGGTGACACATCCATTTACTAGACAGTCTGATTCATGAATGTTTAGGAAGTAGAGGAGAAAGAAATAACTCAAAACCAAAGACTATTTTTTTAACTTTCATATCATTAATCATCTTTCAAAATGTTTCCAGCTTTAGCAAGCATTATAATACAGAACATGTGCAAACATTTCTTGGAGAGTTGCAAGGTTATCAAAGCATAAATAGGAATATAAAGTTTACTTTCTAGGAATGTAAAACAATAGAAGTTGTAGGGAGTAAATGAGGATAAACTGAAGTCTCAGGTTTGCTGAGGTTTCTGTCTAGAACCACATCCTTCTGGCTTTTTTTTCTAATGAAATGAAATATGCAGATCTTGGGTATATAATCTGATGACTTTTGGTAAATGAATATCCTGTAACTACCATCCCAAGATACAGATCAGTTACATTACTCTGGAAAATTCTCTTGTGTCTCCTGCCGGACCTTCCCCATCCCAGAAGGCAACATTGCTCTGAATTCTATCATTACAGCATAGCTGTGCTGTTGTGCTCTTTTCTGTCCGACTTCTTTACCTACACATTATGTTTTTGATGCTAATTTATGTTGTTGCATAAATCAGTAGGTTTTGTTTTGGTTTGGTTTGGTTTTTAGTTTCCACGTATTATTCCATCATATAAATACATCATAATTTGCTTATCAATTCTTGCATTGATAAACATTTAGATTATTTTGAGTTTTTGGCTATTATGAATAAAGCTGCTATAAGCATTTTTGCAGAAGCCATTTTTTAATCCTAAGTTTTTGTTCCTTTTGGGTAAATGTCTAGGAGTAGAATTTGTGAGTTATAGGGTAAGTCTATCTTCATAAGAAACTGACAGTTTTCCCATTTTACATTCTTCTGTATGTGAGTTCCAGCTATTCTATGTGGTTACTTACATTTGGTAAATAACCAAATGTTATTTATGTTGTTGTTATTTATGGTTTTTGTTTGTTTGTTTTTTGGTTTTTGTTTTTTGCGGTACGCGGGCCTCTCACTGCTGTGGCCTCTCCCGTTGCGGAGCACAGGCTCCGGACGTGCAGGCTCAGCGGCCATGGCTCACGGGCCCAGCCGCTCTGCGGCATGTGGGATCCTCCCGGACTGGGGCACAAACCCATGTCCCCTGCATCGGCAGGCGGACTCTCAATCACTGCGCCACCAGGGAAGCCACTATGTTGTTTTATTTGATGTTAGCACTTGTAGTGGGTATGAGATGGTGTTTAACTATTCTTTTAATTTACATTTCCTGGTGACAAACGATGCTGAGCATCTTTTCATGTGTTTATTAATCATTTTTTTGTCTTCTTTTATAACGTATCTGATCAAATATTTTGTCCTTTGAAAAACTTGGATTGTTTGTCTTTTATTTATTGATCTGTAGGAGGAAATTATATATTCTGCATAGAAGTCCTGAACAAGATATATGAATTACAATTATATTTTCTCTGGATGTGGCTTACTTTTTGGTTTTCTTGATGGGTCTCTTTATAAGCAGGAGCTTTTGATTTTTGTAAAATCCAATTTATCTATTTTTCTTTTTTATGTTCACCGTGTTTTAATTCCTAAGAAATCTGTGCCTATACCAAGTTCATAGACGTATTCCTCTGTATTTTTCTTTATAGTTTTTCTTTATAGTTTTAGCTTTTTAAAAATTTATTTATTTATTTTTGGCTGTGTTGGGTCTTCGTTTCTGTGCGAGGGCTTTTCTCTAGTTGTGGCAAGTGGGGGCCACTCTTCATCGTGGTGCGCGGGCCTCTCACTATCGCAGCCTCTCTTGTTGCAGAGCACAGGCTGCAGACCCACAGGCTCAGTAGTTGTGGCTCACGGGCCTAGTTGCTCCGCGGCATGTGGGATTTTCCCAGACCAGGGCTCGAACCCGTGTCCCCTGCATTGACAGGCAGATTCTCAACCACTGCACCACCAGGAAAGCCCCTAGTTTTAGCTTTTACATTTAAGTCTGTAATCAATCTTACTTTTAATGTGTGTTGTGAGGTAGAGGTTGATGTTCATTTTTTTATTTCATGCATTTATTCAGTTATTCCAGCACCATTTGCTGTAAAACCTTTCTTTCCCGCATTAAATTGCCCTGACACCTTTGTTGAAAATCAATGAAAGTGGTCAAAAGGTACAAAATTCCAGTTATTAGATTAATAAGTACTGGGGATGTAATGTACAACACACTGGCCATAGTTAACACGGCTGTATGATATATTTGAAAGTTGCTAAGAGTAGATCTTAAAATTTTGCATAGCAAAGAAGATTTTTTTCTTAATCTATGTGAGATGATGGATATTAACTAAACTTATCATGATAATCATGTAGCAGTATACGTATGTCAAGTCATTACAGGGTATACCTTAAACTTACACAGAGTGGTATGTCAATTGTACCTCAATGAAAGTGAAAAAAATCAATTGATTCTTTGGGTGTGGTCTAGATCTGGGCTCTCTATCCTGTTCCTTTGATGCATTTTGTCCATTTTTATGTTTATGTAACACTATTGTGATTGATGGACTTTTATAAGCAAATCTTGAAATCCTTAAGTGTGAGTCCTCAAACTTCTTTCTTTTTCAAAATTATTTTAGGTACTTTGATTTCCACATAAATTTTAGAATCCACTTATCTCTGTAATCCTTTAGTGTTTGATAGAATTCTCCAGTGAAACCCTCTGGAAGAGACTGTTGGAATTTTTTTTTTTTTTTTTTTTTTGCGGTACACGGGCCTCTCACTGTTGTGGCCTCTCCCGTTGCGGAGCACAGGCTCTGGACGCGCAGGCTCAGCGGCCATGGCTCACGGGCCCAGCCACTCTGCGGCATGTGGGATCTTCCCAGACCGGGGCACGAACCCGTGTCCCCTGCATCGGCAGGCGGACTCTCAACCACTGCGCCACCAGGGAAGCCCCGAGACTGTTGGAATTTTGATTGAGTTTTCATTGAATCTATAGGAGAACTGATATCTTAAAAATATTGATTCTTTTAGTTGATGAGTATGGTGTATATATCTCTGTATCTATTTAGGTTCCTCTTAATTTCTTTCAGCAATGTTTTGTAGTTTTCAGTCTTGTACATCTTTTATTAAATTCATCCCTAAGTGTTTTAAAATATTTCTGATACTGTTGCAATGGTATTTTTACAAATGTATTTATCAGTGGTTTGCAGCTATTTTAAGCATGCAGTTTTTTCTATTGGCCTTGTGTATTGTGACCTTATTAAATTCACTTATTCTAGTAGTTATTTTGTAGATCCTTTAGGATCTTCTATATAAACAATCATATCTTCTACAAATAAAGACGGTTTTACTTCTTCATTTCCAATCTGCAAGCCTTTCATTTCTTTTACTTTTCCTATTGCACTGCCTAGAATCTACAGTGCAACGCTGAATATAAATAAGAAAGACATTCTTGCCTTTTTCCTGGTCTTAGGAAACTTCAGTATTTCACCGCTTAATATAATATTAGCTGTAGTTTTTGATAGGTGCTCTTTATTATTAATTATTAATTAAGAATGTTCTTTTTTAGTAGGCTGAGAATTTTGAACATGAATGGATGTTGAAATTTGTCAAATGCTCTTTTCTGCATCTATTAATCTTATATTATTTTCTCATTTTGTCTGTTAACAAAGTGAATTATATGATTTGATTTTTAAATGTTAAACCAGTCTTACTTCCTGTAACAAACAAACTTGTTTATGATGGAACTGTTATAGGTCTGTATGTATACATACAGACAGAAATATCTTTATCTATAATGTGATTCTTGCTAGTTTTTAAAGGATTTTTCTGTCATGTTCATGACAGATATTGGCTTGAAATTTTATTTTCTTTTATATTCTATCAATTTTTTAAAAATTTAGTGTTACGTTACCTCAAAAACAAGTGTGGAAGTGTTTCTTTCTCATCTATTTGATAAAAGAGTTTGTGAAGTTGATACTATGCAACTCTTTAATGTTTGTTCGAACTCTCTAGTGAAAGCCTCTGGGTCTTTCTTTGTGTGAAAACTTCGGACAATAAATTCAGTTTCATTAATAGATAATAGCTACCCTAATTTTCTATTTCATCTTGTGTTAGTTTTGGTAAGTTGAATTCTTAAAGACATTTGCCCATCTCATATACTTTGTCAAATTTATTGGCATAAAATTATTCATAATGTTCTCTTATTCTCCATTTAAAACTGTCTGTAGTATCTGCATTAGAAACAATTCTTTTATTTTAGTAATTTGTTGCTTTTTTTTAAACCTCCATGAAACTTTCTAATGGTTAATACTTGCATTAATCCTTTCTAAGAGCGGATTTCGGTTTTGTTATTTTTTTCTGTACTCTGTTTTTTATTTCATTGACTTCTCTTTATTATTTCTTTCCTTCTACCTGATTTTGTTTTAATTTCCTTGTCTTTTTCTACTTTCATAGCATTTAAACTTTGACCATTGATTTTAAACCTTTCATCCTTTCGAATATAAAGCTATATATTTTCCTTTAAAGACTGATTAATATAAACTTGTTGATATGTAGTATTTTCATTATCATTCAGTTCAAAATATTTTCTAATTTCCCTTTGGATTTTTCCCTTTGATAATAGGTCGCTTGGAAGTATTTAGGTATTTTCATAAATGCTATTAATATTTATTTCTTATTAATTTCAGTGATAGTCGAAGAAACCACTGTACGAAATGTAAATATTTGAAATTTAGTAAGAATTTTCAATGGCTTAGCATATTCCCTAACTTAGTTTACTTGCTATATACATGTGAAAAGATTGTGTATTCACCACTTGTTGAGTGTACTGTTCTATAAATATCAGTTGGTACAATATGGTTGATAGTTTCATTTAGATACTATTTGTTTTGTCATACTGTTCTGTTCTTACTGACAGAGGAGTGTTAAATCTCTTATAATTATGGTATCTGTTTCTGCCTGTAGTTCAGTCAGTTTTGCTTCATGTTCTTTATGCTTTATTGGCTAAATTGCATTTACAATTGCTAGCTTCTCCTAATGAGTTTCTCCCTGTATTATCACAAGACATCCTCTTCATCTCTGGAAATATTTCTTGTCTTGAAGTCTATTTTGTCTGATATTCATATAGGAACTTCCACTTCCGGGTTATCAAATACTTTTTATTATCCTATTTAATTTTCTCTGTAGTCTCCTTAGGTTTATATCTTCGTATTTGTTTCTAGGGGATTAGGACGCATCCTTAAATGACCACTGTCATTTAGAGTTAATATTGGTAAATTTATTATTATTAGATTTTATACACAATATCATGAGCTCTCAAACTCCTACCCATTCTTGGGCTATTGTCACATATTTTACATCTATATACAGTATAAGCACCACAATACACAGCACAGCGTTATAGTTTTGCTTTAAATTGCTCTCTATCTTCAGATAAATTTAGAGCAATAAAAAGGACACCGACATATTAATCATTTATGGTGTTCTTTATTTGTTCCTGTAGATCTGAGTTTACATCTGGCGTCATTTGCCTTCCACCTGAAGAACTTTATAAGCATCTCTCTAGCGCAGGTCTGTTGGCAGGCTGTTCTTTTTAGTTTTTGTTTATTGAAAATTTCCTTATTCTACTTGAAAGTTTGAAGGATATTTTTGCTGGATATAGAATTCTGATTGTTTTGTTTTGTTCGTTTGCTTGTTTCACCACTTTTTCTTCCTCAAACGATCCAACTCCACTTCACCCTCGTCTCTCTGTTTGCTCTTTTCTCTCCCTAACCAGTTCCTCATATCACAGGCTAATTCTCATCTCTCTGGTTTCATTTCACGCTTCTCAGAGACCTCTGTTGACCATGCTATCCAAAACCAGCCTTCCTCTCTGTGACTGTCTCATTTTCCTCTTTACATCTTGTGCAATACTTCCACAATGTTTTTATTTGTTTCCTTGCTTCTTGTCTTTCTACCTGAGTAGCTCCATATGAAAATTCATTTTATATTCTCCTACGTTCTTGGCATTTGGCAAAATACCTGGCATCATGATAAAGGCACAGTGATATTTCCCTAATGTGGAATGGACGCAACTGAAGTTACAGGGGCATCTGAAGTCTAGCTTTGCTAGAATTGAAAAGACACATTGAGTAGTCACACTGCTAAACTCTCCAGGACCATCTGTTTTACACACTGTGCTAGGGAATATAAATGCAAAAGTGAAGCATCTTCAAGAAACTTTTCTGGATTCTCTGAGTTGGAAACCATCTCCTCCTCTCATTCCCCTAGCATTCCACTTCATCCTGACTGTGGTACTTTTTGTGATTTGACCTTGTACCATTGCTGTTTCTGTACATATCTTCCCTCTCCAACTGGATTGTCAGGTCCTTGCAGGCAGGGGCGATATTTCTGAACACATATTGGCAATCCTGCAGAAATAACCATTACGTCTGCAGACGTTTCGGGATACTCATAAAATGGTATTGCATTGAAAATGAAGTGAATGAGAAAGTTAGCGTTTTTGTTTAATAGGATTCTCTATTTCTCTGAGGAAAAAGGAGCTGTATAATTCCAAAGTCATTAGAGTTTCAACTCAGCATTAATAAAGCCCTAAGTTCCCACCAAGGACACTGTGTCACGTGTGGAAGAGGACTCCTCTGCCCCTTCTCTGCCTTTGTTCTTGTTTATATGCACTGCCTTCATAGTTTATGCTTCCTGCAGTTTGCATCACAGTAACGTGCCAAATATTTCCTGCCCACGCTTCTGTTTGGCTGCAGAGCAGGAGAACTGTAATGGAAAAGCAACAGATCAGAATAGTTTTTAGATTTGTTGGTGCTCTTAAGAAGGCCCACTTTTAAACATAAATTTTTATGCCTGTTGCCATGCTCAACCTCCATTCGTTATGAGGAGACCTTTGATGAGTCTGTAGTGTGAAGAGGACCCATATAAATACTGGTTACCATTTATTATGACAAGACTGATGGAGAACTCTGGAGGTAGGAAGGCTGAAGCTAGCTTTCATGTTCTGTGCATAACAGAGGAGAATGGCTCAGCCCCAGAGAAACATTCAAACAACTCAAATGTAGGTTGTGATAACTTATTGCCTCTGGGTTTGGGGACTATGGTAATCTTCCTGAGTCACGCACACCGGCGAGTGAAATGGAAGAGCCTTGGAAGCACAGCTCTTCTTTGTAACGTTTTTCTTTAAGACCCAGTATTGTTTTGACAAGTTCAAGTTAACGAAAGGACCATGGCACTAGAGGGCGGTACTCTGTAAGGTAGGTGTGTATGTGTGTTGGAGGTGAGGGTTACAAGTCTGAAACTTCTTGTAGGTTCCCAGACCCCATCCAAGGCTTATAGAATCAGAACCGGCAGATCCTGGGCCTGGGAATCTGCATTTGAGCACCATCCCCAGAAGATGCACTGGGATGTTTGGGAGCCACTGCTTGAGGGAATAGAGAGACAAGAGTTGTCTCTTTTGTAACTGTCGATCTGTGCCTGGAAAATTTAGGTAGTTTTTATCTACTGAAAAAAACTGCACAGGTTCAAGGGTGAGAATTATGCTTTACTCAGTGAACTTACTGAGGACTTTAGCCTGGGACACAGCCTTTCAGAGAGCTCTGAGGGAGTGTTCCAAAAACGTAAGGGAGAAGCCAGGATATATAGGAGTTTTTGCTGAGAAAAAAAAAAAAAAAAAAAAAAAAATGTGTTCAATCATCACAAGATTACTGCTAATCATAAGAACAAAACATTTCAAGTTAATGATTTTAGTGCTTTTCTATGTATGGCAAGAGTCTTGGGTTCACTGAAGTGATCCTTTGATATGCATCTTAACTATCTCGGTCCAATATCTTGTTTTTCTCCATCCTGAATCCCCTCGGGGAGCCCCATTGTCAGGAGGCCTGCAGTGGCTGATGACTCCTTTGTCTACTGAAATGGCAGGTGACATTCTTAGTTCCCACAGGGTAGAAAAATAATTTTTAAACAGCTCCAAACTTTATTGGAAGTGAGTTTTCCCCCTCCCTTAGCTCAGTTCTGCTTGGGCAGCCTATTTGCCAGGGAAAAGGGTGCATAGGCTCTTCTCGTCCTCTCTGCCTGTGGCTTTTGCTTTTCTTCCTTTATCTCTGCCTCAGGTTCGTCCAGGGCTGAGAGATGCGGGGTATCACGTTAGAAAGGCGAGGGAGATAAAGGTTTATTTGATAGATACCTATACAAAACTCGCATAGACACTGCCTGACTCTTTCTCATGGGGTGATTTTATGGCTTTTTCAAGAACTCAGCATTACTTGATACTTAGCCCATAGGCTATGTACCTCCTCTGGGGTCACTTTAAGGCCCTAGATATCCAGTTGAACCCTGCTAGCATCCTTCCGCTGAGGTCACATTGCCCCCACCATTCACACACGGCACACACGTGGTCTGTGGGAAACTTCACATCATTTGCTCTGACAAGCTCTGAGAATACAGGTCAGGCCCAGTCCTTCCACCTCTCTTACTTCGCCATCAGAGTAGCTAAGTAGACACAGGCTCCAGACTTTGGATCTTGTCAGTGTTGTCGAGTCCAGGACACTGGGCTCCAAGCACAATAAGGCATTCCTCAAGCTCTCTGAGTATTCCACTGAATCCTTTTCCTATGGGTTCGAGGTGAGAGAGAAGGAATCCCCCATCTCACATGGAAGAGGGTTAAGTCAAACTCATAGTATGATAGAGCTCCCTTTAAGAAATTCTCTGTTTCTTTCTTTCTTCTCCAATCTCTTTTTCAGACTGGTGGTGAGGGATCAGCTTTAGGTGGAAAATGGCTCTTGACCACTTCTGTTGGAGGCCCTGAACTGGGGCTCTCCTACTCCACTTTAGTCATGGGGGTGTAGCTAGCATCTGTGTCTTCGGGGGCTTCATCCAAGATACTGGGAAATCAAGATTCCCTTGCAATATCTCTTTGCAATCATAATAGCAGCTAGTTTATGTTTATCACTTGTTGTATACCAGACGCTCCTTCATACATACCTTATCTTACTCAGTCCTTCCCACAATCCTATAAGGAAACAGAAGTTCAGAGAAGTCAAATAATTTGTGTCAAGTCACCCAGATAGCAGGTTGCAAAATTCTTTCCAACACTGTGCATTATTTTCTTTTTAGGGAAATAAGAATGATTTTTGTGTCTTAGAAAGAAAATACTATGCATTCATCAGGGGGGAAAAAAATGCTATAGCTGTTTACTATCCTGGCTCTGACAATGGGAAGATATAGAATTTTGGAGCAAAATTAAGAACAACAAGTCTTAGTTGCTAAGCATTTGAATAGACTTATTCACTTAATCCTTATAAAACCTTATGATGTGGATGGACTCGTCTTCATCTTGTAGATGAAGAAACTGAGGCCAGGGGGATATTATGTGGCTTCCCCTACATTACACAACGAGGAATATTTGGAGCCAGGATTTAAAATCCAAAGTCTCAGACCATGACCCTGAATCTCCTTTTCCTCTCCACTCTGATGGGACATAGCAGGAATAGGAGCTGTGGAAGTTGTTTGGTTGATGCTTCTTTCAAACACATCCGACTCTAGATGAGGAGCGACAGAGGAGTCAAGGTTTTCACTAAACTCCTTGGAAACAAAGAGCATCTTATTCATCTTGAAATCCCTAGTGCCTGGTCCAAAGTTGACACTCTGTTAATGAATGAATGAAATGGATAAAGAGTCAATAACTTTCTTTTCAACTCTCTGGTGGAAAGTAAGTTTACATGTGGGTTAAATTAAGATAGCATCCTACATTTTAAAAGATGGTCTTGGGAGAAGAGCTCAGATGAATGATATCTAAACTTGAATTTCTGATTCGGTCCTTGGAATAGAGGTGGAAGAGGAATTGAGACTGAGTTTTTCTCTGGAGTCTCAAGTTTCACTGCAGAAATGACAGCTTACATGTCTCTCTGCCATAAGGAAAAAATAGATTGCTTCTTTGTTTGGGTTACAAAGTATCCGGAAACACTTTACCTCAAAGAAGTATGTTTAATAATTTCAGTCCTCCAACAATGGGGCAGGTGGCTTCCAAAGTATTCACAGTCATACTTCTGCTGAGGAACCTGTCGGCTGGGCTCTTGGAAGGAAGGATTGAAATGTTATTGGTGGGGTAGACCAGATGGCTTCTAAGAGACTCTGTCCCTGACCTTTTGGAGATCTGGGATTCGTTCAGGTGGTTGATGACAAGGATGAAGCTAACCAGGTCTGTGTGTCTGTCGTCCACAGGTCTGAGGCGCAATTACAGATGTACCATCTGCAGTGTCTCTCTAAACTCAATAGAACAGTATCATGCCCATCTGAAAGGATCTAAACATCAGACCAAGTAGGTACTTTCATGCTTTCACTCTTCAGTCCTTTTGTATGTAACTTTTAGCATGATAAATAAAGGCTAACCACTTTACTTATTTCAAAATAAGTAGGTGAAAACTGTATCTTTTATCTCAAAGCTTCCCTTGATATTTTTGCTGTTCAAGCCTCCAGAGTCTGCCTAGCACCGCTTGAAGAATGACTTCTTGCCTTTTTTGGACACAGTAATGACAATTTATTTTTCATTTTTTCCTTCTTTTCAAGGCTAGTCAGCACATTTGTATGAACTTCAGGAAACTTTTTAAATAAGCAATGTAGTCTTTACTTGGAGGATGGGCCAGACCTCCGTGTTGTGAAGTCAAATTCTGTGAATGTCTTTGACCACTTTCTATTTCTAGAAGCATATTGTTGCTTAGTCTGGAAACCTAACAAATCCCCTGGAATTTTAAGTCATTCACATACATAGCTATTTTCAATTCAATGGAAGCTCATTCCATTCCCCCTCCCCCAAAGTCTCATGATTTTAAACCAAAAAAGTCTAATCAGGCATCATTTCCCCTGTATTTATATTGCTCATCTTTTTAGAAAACTGATGACAGTAGCTTTTAGGTATTTTTAAAGTAGCTGCTAGGACTGCTAATAAAATCTAATAAAATAGGAAAAAACCAAGAATATCTCAAAAATATGTAATCTTCCTGAATATAATTGTTTTCATTTCTCTCATATTCATTAGCAGAATCATTGAACAGATTCAACTGTATCAGGGCCTCATAAGTAATGAATGATTCATTTAACAAAGATTTATGGAGCGCCCACTGTGTGCCAGACCCCAAGGGTGCCGTGGGGAAGAAAAGATGAATGGATTTAGGCCTTCCTCTTGAGGAGCTCCCTGACAGGCTGGGGAAACAGTCATGTAAACACATAGATTGTTCTCTGTTACCATAATGTGGGCACCCCGAGCTTTGAGGACCAGGATGGGGACATCAGTGCAGAGGCCGAGCTCATAAGGATGAAGTCGTCAGGGTCTGATTTTGTTTCCCATTATCAACCAGCCCCCAGCGCAACACTTGATACGTATTAAGGCTTCATAAACATTCCTGATGGAGTGAATGTGTGATTTTTAAAAGATGAGTAATGATAGCAGAAACTAACACAACACAGTAAAGCAATTATACTCCAATAAAGATGTCCAAAAAAAAAAAAAAAGAAGAAAAGATGAGTAACAATTTTTCAAGCATGGATAGGAAGGTACGTTCCAGGCAGGGAAATTTCTTGGCAAAGATACTGTAAAGACATAGATTCACAGGGGTTTCTGGCTTCAGGGGAGAAGTTTAAGCCCAGAGTTCCTACTGACTCAGTTTTTCCACAATATTATGCGGTTCGGTGAGTCAAAGCTGCTTTCATCACTTGCTTTACTCTGATCCACCCCCAAAGGGCTTTTATCAAGGAAGTTCTTCAGAAACAAGACTGTCTCTGATACTGAGCACCTAGAGCACTTGTATTGATTATTGGGAGCTGCTGCCCCAACCCCATCCCCAACCCCCAAAACGGTCCCTTCAGCATCTCTCTGACCCTCCCGTTGTGAGCCATACCGTGTGCATTCTAACGAGCACGCATCTGACGTACGCACAGACACCTTACAAGGAGCTGCAACGGTAAATGATCATCTTTTAGGGGCATGTATTTATTGTTCTTCATAAATAGAAAAAGGTAGACAGCAGTGACTTTAGGTGGCAAGAATCATTTCAATAACTGATGCAGATAGATAGCATCTCCAGCTTCAGGAACATACCTACCTTTCTATGTGTACCTATAAAACTTCACGTGACAGAATTTGTGCTAGGCATAGTCACACCTAATACCTTGTTTATTCCCCTTAACTACCTTGAGATACATATTACTGACCCATTATTTGATCTGAGAAACTAAGACTCAGAGAGGCGAAGTAACTTTCGCAGCACCACCTTGCCAAAAAAATGGCAGAAACGGGACTGGACCCAGCAGCGTCTGACTCTCGCTTTTAATTAATTCGTGTCACTCAGCCACCACAGACAGGCTTTGGACACAGGACTGCAGGGACTGCCAGTAGAGAGTCCCATGATGAGTTTTGTAAAAGGACATTGCTTCCCTGGTGTAATCTAATAAGTATACGTGACTTCAGAAAGGTACGTCTCCTGCTGTGCTGCCTTCTTTCCAATAAACAAGACAGTTCGCTTTTTATTTTAACCACAAAAGCACAAGGTTGAAGAAACCTTGAAGAAAATAATTGTCATAGCTCTGTCCTGCAGGCCATTTCATCTGTCCTTATACCAGATTTGAGTATCCTGGGTGTGTATATGAGTCTGTCTTTGTTTACGAGACAGACGGTTCCATAATTTTCTTGTAATATCCTTGTTAGGTTTGGTTTCAAGTGTGTGAGGGCCTCGATAAACAGATTCTATTTCTAATCCCTGAATGAGTTTGTGCTAGACCGCTGCTATTTCTTACCTTAAATACGAGGAAGAATTCATTAGTGAAGCCATCTAGGCCTAAAAATGTATGCTATGGGAGTATTTTTCTTAGAAATTTAGTTTCTTTAATACAGCATTATCCATATCTTCTATTCTTATATCAGCTTAAATAAGCTGTCTTTCAATTAATGTGTCCATTTCATTTACATTTTAAAATATATTGGTATAAAATTGTTCATTTTATCCCCTAATTTTATTTTTAATGCCTGTGGAATATTTTTCTTTCCAGACATTGTTTATTTGTGTCTCTTCCCTTTTTTTTTTTTTTTGATCACTTTTCTTGTTAGAAGTTTATCAATCTTTATACGTTTTTTTTTTTTTTGGATGAACAAATGTTGGGGATTTGTTGATTTTCTTTATGTACAGTTATTTTATGACATTTAAAATATTATTTCCTTCTTTCTACTTCCTTTGGATTTAATTTGCATTTTCCCCTGGCTTCTTAATATAAAAGTATAGGTTCTATAATGAAAAAGAACCTGACAAAGAATATATATGAATATAAATATAAATAAATGTCCCATCTATCAATTAGGCCAAGTTTCTTAATCTTGTTCAAATCAATATATTCTTACTGATTTTCTTGTCTGCTTTTTATATCCATGAGAAGCAGACATAATTAAAAACCTCCAGCTGTACATACGATTTGCCTATGTGTCTTCTTAATTCTATCTTTTCTTTTTTGTTTTATATATTTAAAGGTATATTATTAGATGCTTACAAATTTTGGATTTTTTAATGTATTCTTATTGTATGGGCCCTTTTTTTTAAATCACTTTTTGCCATCATGAAATATCCTTGTTACTAGTAGTATTTTCCTTGAAGTATACCAACATCAACTACAGCAAGGCTTTCAAAACTTTTTCATTTTAATTGTATCCAGCTTTTATTTTGTTCTCAGGTGGAAGTTTAGTGTGATGGAAGTCAGCCAAATGGTTCTTAACTGTTTTAATCTGACTAAGTCAACATAAGTATTAAAGTGTCTGTAATTTTCAAGGTCTTATATTATTTCTGCAGTCATTTCTGGGGGAGCGTTGAGATGAGCAGAGATGATTCAGTTGTGTAGCGGAAAGGACACTGAATTTTATTTCTGGTGCAGTTTTGCCCCTGAGTGACCCTGGGCACTGACAAACCTTCTTTAAGTCTCACTTCCCTCAAAGATGAGTGTTTAATGATGACAAGAACACAACAAATATGCTTCCACTTCCCATGCTTTGCTCATGATCCTGGTATTCTTTTCTACGAATCCTGAATTCAGACTTAAAATTTTTCCTAAAACATGTCCCAGTCAGCCTTGAGCATTTATTGAAGTTAGCAATGACCCTCCTCTGCCCCAATTATGTCCACCCAGAACCTCAGAATATGACCTTATTTGTAAATAGGGTCTTTGCAGATGTAAAAGTTAAGAATCTCAAGATGAAATCTTTCTGGATTTTTGAGAATGATTTATGGTGTCTTTATGAGAGGAAGGAAAGGGAGATTTGAGCACGCGGAGAAGGTGGCCCCGTGAAGGCAGATGCAGAGATTGGGGTTCTGTTTCCTCAAGCCAAGGAACACCAGGAGCCAGCAGCGTCTGGAGGAGGCAGGAAGGAATCTCCTCCAGGGCTTTTGGAGGGAGTGTGCCCTGCTGACGCCTTGATTCCAGACTTTCCTCTTCTAGAACCTTGAGAGAATAAATTTCTGTTGTTTGAAGATACTCAGTTTTGGGTACTTTTTAAAGGGCAGCCCTAGGAAATTAATATAGTGTGAAACCTACATGCCTTGTTCTATAAGTAATCCTTCAGTCATATTTTCTGCTTACAATGCCAACCCCGATAATGACAGTGATGACGGTCATAGTGATGCGGGTGGAGAAGATGGTGATGATGATGACGCCGCCACTGATAACAAAAGTGGGACTTGTCTGAGACTGGGACACAGCCACAGACTAAGACGCTTTGGAAGTGTTACATCTAATACACACAGCAGTCCTGTAATTGACCAGAGGCTCCACTTTATAGGTTAGAAAATTGAGTCTCAGAGAAGTTCAGTGACTTGCCCAAGGTCCCCCCAAAAATTGGTTAGCAGAGTCAAGAACAGAAGTCAGGTTATTGGCAACCTTTACTCTAACTGTTGTGACAGTACTTAAATAATACTGTTATTATTATATTGCTCTTTACTAGTAGTAAAAAGACTTATTCTTTCTTTTGGCAAATGTCATAAACAGTAAAATGACTGTCGAATTTTGCTCCATGGTTAAATTGCAAGAGAAATATTCAATAGCTAATGAGAGTAAAATGATCAAATTTGCATTTGCATTTCAAAATGCAAATGATCACACTGGCATATAAAGCAATTGCCTATTGGTAGATTTTTCAGCATTTCTGGGGCATCTAGTCTGTCAATTAGTACAAATGTTTAAAATGAAATTTAAAGGCAGATGAGTACATACCATAGGCTAATGAACAATTCCCCCATAATGTACTTAAGTTTGAGTTTAGGGAACACTTCAAGCCTCAGGACCTTGTATTACCTAGAATTAAAGGTTATAAAATTTGTCATTACTTACTTTGATATTTCATTTGGTTGAAAATGAGGTACAAGTGTTTAAGAGAATAAATCAGACTGACCAAAAGTTAGTAGTAATTTCTATATGTGCTGCTTCCTTTGAAAAGAAGCCTGAAGTGGTGATATCAATTGCTTTTTCTGCAATTTTTCTCAATTAGTATGAATCCTCCAGACAAAGCCTTCATATTGTTCATTTCCCCATTATATTCGTTTATTTGTGAAGTGATTGAGTGGATGTTCAGTCTAATTTTCAGAGCTAGAATATATTTGCTTTAAATACCTTGGAATTCAGTTCCTGCATTCAGGATAATAGTTAGTTGTGTGTGTGTGGGAGGAGGGTGGAATAATAAATAATAATAATAAAAATAAATATTTTTGCAAGAGATGCTCAGCATGAGGAAGCTTCTGTACTTATAACAAATAAAAATAGCTTAATATACCAAGAAGATGTTCTCTTTGGAAACAAGCAAACAAAAACCAAATCAAGGCATGGACTTCTTCGAAGGCTAAAAGTATAGAACTTTTTTTTGTAGAATTTTCAATGTGATTTACTGGCATTAACCAAGAATTTCAATAACCTAAGGGATTGGGACTTTGGTTCTAAGTTCTGACATGGGCAGGGCATGAGACAGTGTTGAAAACAGAGCTGTCCTTTCCCAAAGAGGGTCAAGTTATTTCTCTTCAGCTGATAATTATTCCAAGCCTTGAAAAGGCTTGGAATAAAGGGCAAAATCCAGAATCCAAGGCAAAAGAGCTCCTGCAGGAAGTGGAGCTTGTGGAATATCACCAAGTCTTTCTAGCCAAAGGGCTAGATTTACATCCTAGGCACTGTAAGTAGGGTGCCTCATGCAGCACAAGGATGGGGATGAGACAGGGCCTGGGGGTCAAAGGGCATTCTCTATTTAGCCCTGTTTTTTAAAATTTATTTATTAAACTATAGTTGATATACAATATGGAGTTAGCTTTAGGTGTACAGCTTCAGATTCTATTCCATTATAGGTCATTACAAGATATTGAATACAGTTCCCTGTGCTACACAGTAAATACTTGTTGTTTATCTATTTTGTATATAGTAGTGTGTATCTATTAATCCCATAATCCTAATTTATCCCTCACCCTCCCCTTTCCCCTTTGGTAAGCATAAATTTATTTTCTATGTCTGTGAATCTGTTTCTGTTTTGTAAATAAGTTCATTTGTATCATTTTTTTAGATCCCACATGTAAGTGGTATCATATATTTGTCTTTCTTGGTCTAACTTACTTCACTTAGTATGGTAGTCTCTGAGTCCATCCATGTTGCTGCAAATGGCTAAATTTCATTCTTTTTTATGGCTGAGTAATATTCCATTATATATATATATATATGTGTGTATATATATATATATATACACACATATATATACCACATCTTTTTTATCCATTCCTCTGTTGATGGACACTTAGGTTGCTTCCATGTCTTGCTTATGTAAATAGTGCTGCTCTGAACACTGGGGAGCATGTCTCTTTTTGAATTAGAGTTTTCATCTTTTCTGGACATATGCCCAGTAGTGGGATTGCTGGATCAGATGGTAACTCTGTTTTTAGTTTTTTAAGGAAACTCCAGATTGTTTTTCACAGTTAGCCCTGTTTTTTACAGAACATTCGAGTTTACTACTGTCACGAGCCCCCCCTTCTCTGAGGAAGGCCTCAGAGCCCAACTTCTCAAATGGAAGAGACAATAGTTTATAGATAGAGGGATTCCAGAGAAGCCAGAAAAAAACTAGAGCTGTCTCTCTCTACGGCACTAATGCACAGGCAATTCTAACAGCCGTACTTTTTCCTAAGTCTCACTTGCGTGCTTTTGCTCTACATGCCATATCTAGGGATACATTACAATTACAGTCTGTGAATAGATTAGGCCTTTTGTGGGCTTGAAAAGTACTAATTGGGGAGCATTTTCACGCTTCCATATTATTTATAGAATGACTGATGACCCCTAATGCTCTTTAGCTCACTCGTTTCCCACCCCCCACCCGCTTCTGGACAGACTTGTAATCATTATTTTGTCTTGCTTGAAATTTGCATGAGTCATGGCTGTCTCCAGTGTGGTTCTGAGCCGATGCTTTCAAGTCTCAGCTTTAATTGTGGGTCCCATCGCCCACCTCTCATGTTCTTTGTCAGGCTGCTTCAGAGAGTCACCTAGTGCCAGCCTCCAAGGGTGCAAGGCCGTTACCTGATTTGGTTCTGAAAAGTGCATCTGTGTCAAGAGAGAAAAGAACCACCAGAAGGAGGTGATGGAGCCCGAAAGGCCTGGCCCAGGAGGTGGACAGCAAGTCCCAGGGTCACTGCTTCTCAAATCATGTCCCCTCACTGAGTTTCAAAGCCCTCATTGAATATAGGGTAGTCAAGGTCTCTATCAACCCAACATTCTCTAATTTTATGCTTCAAGACTGAGCTTTTTAAACTTTTTAGTATTTTCCAGCGGCAGAAGAGTGGCTGTAAAGTCATCCTCCTTTCGTGTTTACCTCTCTTCTGCTGGGTGGCCCAGAAATTGACCAGCCCCCTCACACTCAGGTCCTGCTAGAGGAAAAGTGTCCTCCGGGCCTGTTTATCCTGTTCTTCAACAAAAGGCAGAGGGGCTTTTCCAAGGCTATGACTTGGGGCAAAAGAAGTGAAGTTGGTCATATCAGGAGAAAGTAGAGAAAGAAGCTTATTTTCACTTCATTCCACACTGTGAATACCAAGCACACATTCTGGTGGTTTCTCAGGCAAACGGGATGAGTGAGAGGGGGTGAGGAAGGCTCGAAAGGGAAACTGGACCCATCACCTGAGCAGTCCAGGCTTCTGTCCTTACACTCATTCTGGGTCTTTTATAAGTTACTGTAACCCCTTCTCACACGTCTCCCCAGAGTTCATTAGACACTAGAGTATGTCCAGCTGTAAGCTATCTTTAGCTGCTCTTGACTTTTACTCCAACTGGACTTTGGTAAAATGTTGAATTTGGCCAGCGTTTGTCTAATCTCTTAAAAGTTGTCATGGAACATGGAATGCCAGGGAATTGAATTAAAATAAATGAAGGACCTTGCTTCATTTAGGTCAATGTTGACAGGGGAGTAGGCGGAGGAGATAAGATGGGGAGGGACACATGCCTTGGTTGTGTTCCTGAGTCCAGCTCTCCATCTCTGCCCTTTGGCTGGAGAAGAGGATTAAGTCCATTCTGGCTGGGATTTTCATAGTGTAAATGGGGTAGTGGTTTGAGTGATTGGACAAATCAGCCCCTCACCCCATTTAATTCACTCCCATGACCAAAATCTGTTGAGTGCCTGCTATGTTTGAGGCATTGAAACAGGCCTTGGGGACAACAGAAGGAGCTCCTTTTACCTCTCAGCAAGTATGTAATCTAGTTGAGAGGAAGCAACATGTAGTCAGGTAAATACAGTTAAAATCAACATAGGATATATTGGCACAAAATGCTGCTGGAATTCAGAAGTATTTGCATCTGGTTGGGGGCCAGCAGGAAAGGTGGTCATGGGGTGAGTACAGGAAAGTGGCTTGGGAAGGAGACCATCTGGGTTCAATCTTGGCTCTACATCTACTGATTGGGTGGCCTTGAGCTTGTTACTTAAAGACCTGTCTGGAGCTTAGTTTCCACACCTGTAAAATATGACAGATTTTGAAAAGTTTTAGCAGAACTGACTGTGGTGAGGATTGAGGGTTTTTTTTTTAAGTCGTTATTGAATTTGTTACAGTATTGCTCCTGCTTTCTTATGTTTTGGTTTTTTGGCCTGGAGGCATGTGGGATCTTAGCTCCCTTACCAGGAAGGCATTGGAAGGCAAAGTCTTAACCACTGGACTGCCAGGGAAGTTCCTAGGATTGAGTTTTCAGAACAACAAGAAACAACAATAACAAAAAATACAAAACTTCTTAGACAGTACTTGGCATGAATGGCATGAACTTTTTTCTCGTGTGTTAATTATCATTCTGTAACACATTTGAAATGGACTTTGGGGAACAGGCAGATGAATACTGAGGGATCTGTCAGTACTTCTTTATCCCAAGTACTTCTGTAAGATTGGTCCAGAATTCTTCATAGCAAACTCTAGTTGCTTTGCCCAAAGTTGGGGTTTTGGACTTACAAAAAATTCAGACCCGTTCAGGGTTTAGAACCCAAACTGACCTAAACCAGACAGTGGGATATAAAGAATTATCTAGGACAGTCCTCCGAAGACTGTTCTCACTCTGAGTTTCTTGTGGTCTAATGCCTTCCACCTGCTCCAAGTCTTCATTTTATACAGGAGTTTCAACTTTGGTGTTCAATCTTGCAACATCAGAAAGAGCATTTTTTTTTAGAATTTATTTTATTGGAGTCGAGTTGGTTCACAATGTTGTGTTAATTTCTGCTGTACAGCAAAGTGATTCAGGTATACATATATGTATACTTTCTTCTTCATATCTTTTCCGTGATGGTTTATTATAGGATATTGAATATAGTTCTGTGTGCTACACAGTAGGACCTTGTTGTTTATCCATTCTATATATAATAGTTTGTTACCAGTTACATTTTGTCAGCCGTCTATAATTAGCACATTATTCTCCAAAGACCATGGATAATAATCCTTGAAAGTAAACAAAATAAATTGAACTATGCTCCTGGCTGTATTTCCTAAAATCATTTTCCCAATATTCTTTGAGACTCCCTGGAGAGATTTTCTGTATCATTCTGATAACATGGAGCTCATTTTTCTTCTCCATTTGCATTTTTATTTCACCATTAAAAAATAATATGTATCCTTTTTACGCAGGCATCTGTCTGCTGCAGCACATACTAGATCCTTAGCTAATCTCAACATTAACTTATTAAAGCCGATTTTGATTCACAGCATTTGATAAATCCCCTATGTTTCAGAATTGGAAGGGTTTTTTCAAAAACAAATGATCTCCATGTATGAGGGAGACACATCTTTAACTGTTAACCACTGTTATTTAAGTTATAACTTAATGATAAATATTTTGAAGACTTTTTTCTTTGAGTTAATATTATCTAGACCATTCAATATTGTGTTAAGTATAGCCAGATGTAACCAAAATCTGGACCTCAGTCCGAATATGCATTTTTGAACATCATTATAGTATATCCTTGTCACTTTGAATAGTCCCTAACAGAAAATAGGAAATGTGTATATTTTTCTATAGCTTTTAGAGTCACAAAGAAATCTCAGTCCATTTCATGCTGAGTAGTCAAATATAAATCAAAATCTATATAGCTAGCTTTCAGAAATGTTGGTGATATTTCAAGCTCAGGACACAATTACTTCAAAGTTCTACCCACAGCTTCTGGTCCTGTTATACTTTCCAGAGATATATCTGTCTTTTCTCTTCCTTATTTAAGTGCTCTTTCTTCTAAAGACACCCAACAGGCTAACATGTGCTCTTTACACTTTTTGATTTCCAAAACCATCACCACTGAATTTATTCCTGTTCTAACAAAAAAGATCTTGTAATAGCCTCAAATAGAGGAGTTTCAGACCTCTGATTTTCTTTCCTTGACAGTACATGAAGTTCAAACAATAGATTCTGTTTTCTAACATCTTTCCGGTGCTAAAGATAAACTTACTAATAGCTGAGATTTTCGCAGTCAGGCATCTTACCTAAATTAGAACCTAGTTGCCCTGGAGTATCTGTATTGGAAAGGACCCCTTTAGACCAACTACACAGGTTTCTATCTCTTCCTCTTAGAACCAGATGTTATGATTGTGTTATTCCGTATTTTATAAGAGTCCTGCAGATAAAAAGTGTGCTTTCCATGGAAAAGAGAGACCTGATCAGAATGTATTCTGAGAGATTCATTACTGCCAGGAAATTTAGTGGATTAGAAGGAAGCTATTTAAAAGTGACAGGAAAGGGGTCAGGCTCCCTCACACCAGTATTTTAGGAAAACAAGTACAAGTAAAAGATCTACCAGCACATTTCATTGTGTATGTACATTGGAGTGGCATCTTTCATTTCAAATTTAACTCTCAAGAAATCCAGTGACAAGCCACTAATTAGTCTTCTAGAACATGCAAATTATAGTTCTACAGTGAATCTAGAGAGTTCATTCTGCGGATGGAATTTAGTCCACTGATGATCTGTTTTCGGTGACACAACATGTCATGATGAAAGAATTCCAGGATATCCATTGATTGGGTCAGTAGTTGAGTCAGTTATTACAGAGCAATCCACTGCGTGCTAGGGTCCAAGGCCCTTACCAGAGAATGACAAATTAACAAGTTGCCTTCCCTATCCTAAAAGCACTGGTGTAATTTTTAAAGTGCCTCAACAATAAAGCTTTGTGATCCCAGAGAGTAACCCCTCATTCTGGGGTCTCTCTGGAGGGAGAGAGGGCTGGTGGCCCATCTCAGCGATGGAGGCTGGTGAGCTCTCTGAGCAGCTGTCAGCGCAGTGGAGCCGGGTGACCAGATGCAGCGTCCCCAGCTGTGCCTCCAAGCAGCTGCCACCAGGAATGTAGGTTCTAGGTGCAGCTTTCAGGATCCAGAGCAGCCTGGAACCTGGGTTGGGAAGGGAGGAGAGAAGATGATCTGAGGATGCAGGAAGGATGTCAAGATGAAGCATCAAGAAAGCACTTGCTGTTTTGTTGTCCTGGCCGCCCCAGAAGCTCTGCCTTTCCCAAAAAAGCCTTTGCTTTACTTCCCTCAAAACTTCATATTTTCTGGGTTTTCTTTGAAGAGCCCTCATGACTTATATAGGATGATTTAAATCTTGTAACACCTGATTGGATATTTCATTTCTCTTCCTGGGAAGAAGCCGGGAATGAAAACTACATTAAGCAAAAGTGACATTCGTGATCAATGAAGGATGATTAGAGGCATTCATCTGTCCGACTTGGGTTGAAAATCAATTCTAATTATTTGTTTTCTCTTCATGCTTATAACACGTTCTCTAGTGTGTGGTTCTAGGAATTGGTAGCAAATGATTAGCTTCTATAAGATAGCACGCAGATGAAAGCATCAGCCTGAGTCAGATATTCATAACAAGAACTTCTTTATGTGCCAAAGCAGATTTTTTTTACTATCCATGCAGCTAATTTTTCTTTTAACCTTGAAGGAGAATTGTTCTTGGATCTTTTGATTAAAATATCTCATCCTGTGCTCACAGTGGATGCGCAGCAGTTAACAGTCTTTCTTTTCTCAACCGTCTAATTAGGGTTGAGGCCAACAGAGCATACAATGACTAAAGCCAAGGAGTATCGTGAATATCATTCCAAGATGTTCTCTGCTAATTGTGAGTAATTTCTTCATTCCCCTGAGAGGATGTGACAGCCTGGACCACTGGACCTGCCTTAGGATGTGATATCAGGGAATGGCTTTCTTCTCTCAAAGTGATACCCTTCCCTCCATACACACCTGCTAGCTAACTGGGGAAGAAGAAAAAAAAAATGCTTCTGTCTACTTTCCCATAGAAGTCCCAGGGTTAGTTGTACGATGGGATGTGTAAATGACAAATCTGAGAATCTTATCCATGAGAAATTTAGACGGGAGGGCCTGAGGTAGACATTTAAAGGGTGTCGTTGAGTGGGGCAGAGAGGGCAGAAGGGGGGCTGGGACAGGCAAGGTGAAGCTTGGCCTCTGTGGGCCCAGGGCCAGGCAAGCATGAAGAAATAACATCTGCTTCCATGTGCTCTGGACTTATCAAAAGGCAAGTGAGAAAATGTAAAACTCAAGGAGATGATAAGTATTTCTTCTACCCACTATTTCCAGACCTCCTCCCCGTCATGGCTGTGTCCATGGTTATTCCTTCGGCCCCTCTAGCTTACTGCCCATAAGGCAGAGATTTCAAATATTCTGGAACAACTGTAGATGTACTGAGCTCATGACTCACCCACCCATTTTTATCCTTTTGGAGGACAGGCGGGGAATAAGTAGCTTCATTACCATTTTCAGTCAGAGAAGTGTTGGTGGACAGCAGATGTGTGGCCTCCGAGAGTCTGGGGAGCCTGGCATGAGACAATGGGGAAGGCCTCTCCTCCTGCCACCACGGGGTGAAAGGTCAGAGGCTGTCCCTGCAGGGGACTGACCACGGGAAGCAAAGGTAGGGCCTGGAAGGGCCTGAGATGCCCCACTTCTGTTTCCCAGCCTCCCCCCAACTCCTCCAGCTTCTGATTGGTTTTCAGAGTTAGCGGTTGGCCGTCTTTAGGGACAGAGCCCCTGTAGCCTAATAAACCATGTGCTTCTCATCTGTCTTCATCTGTACTGGTCCAATCAGAAGGTCGGAGGTGGGGAGATGGATTATCAAGTCGTGGAAGATCATGCAGGTGGAAACGTTTAAGACATAGTTCTAAGTCAGATTTCAAAATCTAGTTTCGAACATTTCTTTTTCTTACATATTTTTCACTTTAAAATTATTTCTCCTACTAATAGTACTCAAAGAAGAGGAATTGCATCTGTTACTTTTGGATTTAGAGAGCGGATGTAGTTATGATTTCCTGGCATGTTCCTCCATTGGTAGAGCCAAAGACTTGAGAATAATTCCATTCAATTCCATGTATTTATGTGTAGCTAAATGTCACATATTGTAAGACTAGAAGACCAGCCAACAGTGTGCTCCCTGCCTTCAAGAAGCTTAAAGTTTACATGAGGAGACTAAATTAACAGGTGAACATAATAAGAAGAACATCTAAGTGCTAATATCTGAGAGTGATCTTACATAACATCATGCAAGGAATCAAGAGAAGGGAGAATAAATGAATAAATGAGAGAAATATGCTTGGGTGAGATGAACCTGGGCTGGGGAACAAGGATAGATTCAGTCTGGGGTGGGATGAGTTTAAGGGTCTAGGAGCATTCAGCTGGAGGGTCCAGTGGATATTTAGGTTTATGAGACTGGAATGCAGATCACAGATGACAGTTGAGATACAGATTCAGGGGTCATCAGCTCGTAGGAGATTGTTGAAGTGGATGAGATGGAAAAAGATGAGGTTATTCAAAGAGAGTGTGTGGAGAACAGGGACACACACACATTTGTGCACACACACACAGGGTGACAAAGCAAGTGACGTCATCACTTTTCCCCATAATAATGCGTTTTATATTTCTTTTCAAGTAGAAGGAGAACAGGACAGATTAATGCTTCAGAAGCCAAGGAAGAAAAGCATTTCGAGAAGGAGGGTGCAAAACAGAGTCACCTCATACCAGAAAGAGTCAAGTAGGAAGGAGACGAAAAATCCAGAGGGTTTGTCAATTAGGCGGCGGTGGTTGATTTTTGCCAGGGACATCTTGCTGAAATTTGGAGACCGTGTTGCCCACGTTGTCTGGGGTGAGGACGAAGTGAGGGTGTTCCTCACCAGTGTTCTCACTGGATGAGCAATACTGACCTGCAACCCCACAGATCATAAGCAGTGAGGAGGGAAGAGGGTGACGTGCAGAGGAAAGGGCCTTGAGTGAGGACGCCACAGTAAATAGAGCCCTCACTTAAAACAATTGTGTGTGGAATTTCATGAAAACAGAACTCTGTTTATTGGAACTGGGCAGGTAGGGTCAAAAGTGCCACCCACTGGACTTCTTCCCTGGCCCCTGCTGTCATATAGAACTCCGAGGGAGCATTCAATAATTGTTGACTGAATGGACCACAAGAGGAAAGAGTCAAAGGTGCCTGCCTTTCTCCAGCCTGGAAGATGGAAGGGATGCTGATGGAGGCTGGCAGGGACTTCAGTCAGCTAAGCTTTAGACACATTGCTTTTGAAGTGGTGGTACCTTACCAGACTGGGGATGTCCTGTAGGTAGCTGGAAACAGGCAAGGTGTGCAGGCACAAGCCAGGGCTTAAAACGGAGATGATGGAGTCAGCTAGATAGGATTAAGTTAAAGTCTGGAGAGTAGAGGTGTCATTTGACATACAGATGGGGGTAGAGAGAAAACACAGCACCTTGGACAGTTCCCCCCCACTAGCGCCTGACCCCTTACACACAGGGATTTTTGCAACAGAGATTTGACTTTAGGCAGCGTGGCCGCTGGTTAGACACTGTCTAAGGCTGTCGCCTTTGCATCTGATGCTGGAGCTTGGAGGATGCAGCACAGGCTGTTGGAAAGAGAAATGGATTGAAAGTGGGGAAGAGCCAGGACAAGCTGGAATTCGTGAGCACCAGCTGGAACCTGTGAGGATGGACGGAACCCCTTGTTACTGCTCACTGGTTATCACCTCAGTGAAGGGTGCATTCTGCAGGAGAATCAGGTGTGGACCTGTGTGAACCGCAAAAGCGCTGACCTTCAAGTGTAAAAAGACAAAAGTGGAACGAGACAGGGAAGGGAATTCTAGAAAACCTTCAGCCTAGCCATGTTAGCATGCTACAGAATGACCACAGCACACTAATAGAGCAGCTGGATAACGATAGAAGGAAAAAGAGTTAAATGCCAGATGAAAGTCCAAGGCATTAAGTGCTGAGTCATTTGGTCCTTCTTTGAAAAAAATTAAATCAAAGAGGAACTTTAGAGGACTCCAATTTTCTCAGGAAAATGAACTTGTTTTATTAATGAATGGCATTCTGAATCTCTTTGCTTTAGGTACATATAAAAATTATAAATGAAAGACCGTCTTTTTAAATTTTTTTAACATCTTTATTGGAGTACAATTGCTTTACAATGGTGTGTTAGTCTCTGCTTTATAACAAAGTGAATCAGCTATACATATACATATATCCCCATATCTCTTCCCTCTTGTGTCCCCCTCCCTCCCACCCTCCCTATCCCACCCCTCTAGGTGGTTGGAGAAGACCATCGTTTTTTTTAAAGGAACCATATGGCTTTAATGAAAATATTCTAGAATCACATGTGTAAGATAATTAATATCCGCCTAGAAATGAACTGAACCCAGAATACTAAAGAATTGAAATACTACCTGGAGAATACATGGTTTCCTCTGAAATTAATTTAAATTACTGAAATTTATTTGAGGGGAAAGATACAATGATTTGTTTTCTCACTGGTGAGTAGAAAAAGAGAAAAAACATTTTATGCTGGCGCTATAGCTTGGGGATTTATTACAGAGCTTTCCTGGAAAATAGAACATCTGTGGTTGCAAGGATTATTATTTATATAATTTGTTCAGGACAAAGAGTTATGATAGAAGGTCCAATTTCCCTCAGTGAAATTGTCTATTTTACTTTCAATGTGTATATTTAAAGCTTGACAGGGTTATGGAAGATTATTCCAAAGAAAATAGGTTAGCCACATTGTGAATGGGTGGAGTTGGAAACTTGCTAGGTGGCAGGAATGATGGCAATGGCAGGGTCATCTCCTGAAGCTGATGTGAGGACAAGAGTTAGGGGACAGACCTCAGGGGACAAAAAGGTGAAAAACTTACGACAGACAACACCTGCTCTGTAATTCCTGCCAAGGAGATTATCAAAACAGTTTGGTCACAAAGGGGCTTATAGGGACCATTCCTGGGTGCTCTCTTCTTTTCTATCAGCACACTTTCCAGAAGAGATCTAATCCAACTACACACACTCATTATTTATTTATCTATATGAGTATTTATATATAAATACACACACACACACACATATCTATGGAGATATGGATTTGATTATATGTATATACACACACACACATACTATCATACATGCATTTGATGGTGTATGTATGTATATACATATATGTGTGTATATATGTATATAAACACTTTCCCCTGGAACTCCAGACTCTATTCAGATCTCAAACTTAACATGGTTAAAAAGAGAAATCTTGATAATGTACAATATTTATCTTTCTCTGTCTGACTTGTTTCACTAAGCATAATACCCTCCAGCTCCATCCATGTCGCTGCAAATGGCATTACTTCATTCTTTTATATGGCTGAGTAATATTCCATTGTATATATGTACCACGTCTGTTTTATCCACTCATCTGTTGACATTTAGGTTGCTTCCATATTGTGGCTATTGTAAGTAGTGCTGCTACGAACACTGAGGTGAATATATCTTTTTGAATTCATGTTTTTGTTTTCTTTGGATATATATCCAGAAATGGAATTGCTGGATCATGCGGTAGCTGTGTTTTTGGTTTTTTGAGGAACCTCCATGGTGTTTTCCATAATGGCAGCACCAATTTACATTCCCACCAACAGTGTACTGGGGTTCCTTGATCCCCACATTCTTGCCAACACTTGTTATTTGCTGACTTTTTGATGACAGCCATTCTGACAGGTATGAGGTGACATCTCATTTGTGGTTTTGATTTACATTTCCCTGTGGTTGAGCATTTTTTCACGTGTCTATTGGCCATCTGTATGTCATCTTTGGAAAAAAATATATGTTATCTCATATATGTTGAATCTAAGAAATAAAACAAACGAATATAACAAAACAGAGCACAGATAATACAGTACAAACTAGTGGTTGCCAGTGGGGCAGGATGAGGGTAGGGGAATAAGAGGTACAAACTATTATGTATAAAGTAGATAAGCTGCAAGGACATATTGCACAGCACAGGGTGTATAGCCAATATTATATAATAACTTTAAATGGATTATAATCTATAAAATTATTGAATCACTATGTTGTATACCTGAAACTAATATAATATTATAAATCAACTATACTTCAATTAAAAATATAAATAAATAAATAAATAAAAATTTAAAAACATCCTTTGGAAATACCAAAAAATATAAAATAAAATAAGAAAGAGAAACAAAAAGAAGGAACCGTTGACTTCCCTCTATAACCTCCTACCTCCTTCTCCCCTGATCTCCAAATATCTCTAAACATCACTACCATTTATCCAGTTTCTCAAGGCAAAAGTCTAGAAATTAACCTTGATCCTTTTCTTTCCCTCCAGTTGCACATCTAATCTACCAGTAAGTCCTGGGACTCTGCCTCTCCACATCTCAAATCGGTCTGCATCTCTCCAGATCTTATTCTCTTTTACTAAAAATCCACTGAAGGCTACCCATTGTACCCAGAGGAGAATCCAAGCTCTTCATCCTGGTACATGGAGCCCCATGTGATCTGACCTCCAGCCACCTCTCTGTGTCAGCTCAGACCTATCTCCCCCTGCCCACTTGGATCCAGGCATACTTGGATCCAGGCATACTGGCAAAATCATTCTGATTTTGAAACAGCCAAACCTTTTTTCTGCCTGAACTGGTATCCCCTACACAGCCTGGATTTCTCCTTGATGTGCTTTTCCACCAATCATCACATGACTAGCTCCTCTTGTCAACCAGCTCTCAGCTTAAATGACTCTAAAATATTCTCTGTCACATCAACCTATTTTGATTCTCTACCTAGCACTTATTCCTCTCTGATATTTCTATCTATCTATCCATCCATCCCTCCATCTATACTTTCACAAATAAAAATTCCAGAGGAACAGGGATTTTCTCGGTCATGTTCACTGCTATATCCCCGGTACCTGGAAGGGACCAGCCCACAGAAAGCATGCATTGCATTCCTGTTTTAAAGACAGAGACAGAAAATTTTAAGATGATATGGAAAATGCCATGTCAAAGGAAAGCAGAGGGTACTATGGGAGCACAAAAAAGGGGCAGCCAACCCAGCCTGGGAGAAGACTTCCTGGAAGAGGTGCTACTTGCGTTGTTGATGAGTAGGTGTGCAGGAAATGAGCAAGTTGGTCTTACAGGTAGCAGAGTCACATCAAAGTGATTTTTAGAATATCACTCCAACGTTGGATTGAAAAAGCTGCATATTGGAAAATTCGAGAAACAGAGACAACAGTTAAGTGATTATTAAGGTAGTCCAGGCCAGAACTAGGACCATAATTGCAGGACTGCATGGAGTAAGAGAGAGGGACACTGTCTTAGACAATAATAGTATTAGGAGCTGAAGAAAAGGATGAGTGAAAGTGAGCTTTATGAGATAACTCCAGACTTCAGAGTCAAACACTAGAAGGATCACTTGAAGAAAGGAGGAGGAGCCGACTTGAGACAAAGAGGAAGATGATGAGTTCAACTTTAGTCATGTTAAGTCTGAGATGTGTGTGTGGAGCATTCAGAAAGATTCTCCACTCAAACACTGGATATAAGAGTTGGCAGTGAGGCTTGGTGGTACAAAATCAGTTAGGAGTGTTTCCACACCTATGGACTTGGGAACCTTCATATAGGTGGTTGTTAAAATGAAGAACATGGGCTTCCTTGGTGGCGCAGTGGTTGAGAGTCCGCCTGCCGATGCAGGGGACACGGGTTCGTGCCCCGGTCCGGGAAGATCCCACATGCCGTGGAGCGGCCGGGCCCGTGAGCCATGGCCGCTGAGCCTGCGCGTCCGGAGCCTGTGCTCCACAACGGGAGAGGCCACGACAGTGAGAGGCCCTCAAAAAACAAAAAACAAAAAAAATAAAACAACAACAAAAAAGAAGAACATGAGTGCTGCTGAATAAAAAGGATAAAGGGTGAAAAGAGAGGCCAGCAAGCGCGAAACCCGGGAAATAGCAAAATTTAAGTGTGAGTAAAAGATATTATATGAAGGACAGCCAAAAGGAATCGTTATAGAGGTGGGAGGATCGCATGGCTGGTATCTTGGAACACTGGATGGATTTTTAAGAAGGAGGGAGTCATGGGCAGAGTCAAATGCAGGAGAGAAGTCTGGTAAGGTAAAGTCTAAATGCTATCTGGATAGTGTGGAAGTGGGCTGTTTCAATGACCTCAGTAAAAGCAGTTTGTGGAGTGGTCAGGAGAGAAGATGGATTGCAGGGTGTTGAAGGAAGAAGAGAGGGGACGAAGGGACGATGATGGTGTGGACTGTTCCTTGAATAAACTCACCTTGCATAGAAAAGGAAGAGATCCGTGAGGAAATGAGCCTCTGCTGAGAATGTCGGGGTGGGGACTGGAAGAGAGGCCGTGCCCCTTTGCAGTGAAGAGCATATGGGCTCTGACATTTGTTAGTGGGCACACAACTCACTAGTTGTTTGACATTGAGAAAGTAGCTTAACCTTTCTGGGTTTTGGTTTCTTCATCTGTAACATGGGGATACCAGGACCTATCTCATGGGGTTATGAGAATCAAATAAGATCATTACCATAAAGCTAAGCACTGTGCTTAGCTTGGGCAGGCACTCCAGTGTGTTAGCTGCTACTTCTGTTGTTGTTTTTAATCTTGAAGACTGTGATATCTGAAGATATCTGAGATTGTGACTAACAAGTATTGATACTTGCGAGGTGGTTGATGAAGAACAAATAAAGAGACTGGCGAATGCTATTGATGACCCAGCTGGGATGGATGAGGAAGTGTCATGGGGAAGAATGACATTTCCCACAAAGATGTTTACTTGATTTCCATGTTGTGTAGGACTGTTTGACACTTTCCAGGGAGCTCTGTGAGGGTAGAAGTTTATACCTAGCTTTTTCATTGATGTATTTCCAGAACGTAGATTACTTTGTTTTGTTAATTTTTTGTTTTTGTTTTTGCTTGTTCTAAGGATGGTGATAGGTTTATATTTCATCAAAAACAGAAGCAGAAATTTGTGGTAATCTTGACATTGGTGGTTGTAGTTGAAGCCTGCTCTAGTCTTGCCTTTTAGCCAAATACGAAAGACTTTAAGTGCCAAAAATTACACAGGGGTGACCAACCTTGACCTCATATCATGTCAGGTTATAGCTACAAGGAATTGTTGGGACGGAAATACTAAGATAACAAGAGCTATGCCAATGGATGTGATGATTAATTGAAATAACGTGTGTAAAATAGCTGTTGTACTTCTTGACACAGAATGAATAATCAGAAAGTGTTTATTTCTTTCCTCTCCCCTAATAACTAACACAGTCACTGGCTTGGGAATAGATTCTTGCAGAGAATGTAATATGGAAGAAATTATGCTGGGTTGAAATTCAGGAGTTCTGAATTCTCATACCACCCATATCACTCGTTACCCGTGAAACTTAGGCATTCACTTTATGTCGTCTACAAAATACATAATAATAATTTTCCTACATTCCCAATGGGATTATTGTGAGGATCAAATGACCTCAGGCATGAAATGCTATGTGAATGTAAGGGTGCCATTATTTTGGTCCTCAAAGCCACCTATGACTCAGACAGACATTTCTATCTTGGGATGAGAGTCAACCATGCCTTTGGAATTCTTTTTAGCATTTTTAGGCCCTGTGTTCTTGTGTTGGCACAAGAAACCCAGCTGCTACCTTGAAACACAATATACCACCTGTTACTTCTAACTAACTCTAAAACATTAGAATGTCTAAGTTTCCTCTGTATTAACTCTCTATTGCTGCATAACAAAGTATCCCCAAACTTCAAACAACACATATTTGCTTCAAACAACACATATTTGCTATCTCACAGTTTCTGGGAACCAGGAGTGATGCCTGACATAGGCATCCGAAGGCTTGACTGGGACTGAGGGATGCGCTTTCAAGATGGCGCATGGACCTGGCTATTGGCAGGAGCCTTCTGATCTCACCACACGGCTCTCTCTCCATGAGATGGCAGCTAAGTTCTTCCAGAGTGAGAAATCCAGGAGGAAGAACAAGGAGGAAGATACAGTGCCTTGCGTAACCAGGCCTCTAAGGTCACACACCATTTATTCTACTCTTTTTTCTATTTGTTAGGAATGAGTCTGGCCCCACTGAAGGGGAGTTGGGATGGAGACCAGGCTCCTCCTCTTGAAGGGAGGTGTGTGAACGAATCTGGGGACATATTTTAAAGCCACCACAATTCCCTAGAGTCAAAGTCAATTCGCAATCCCTTTGGACATCACCTGCCACCGATGGTGATCCACTTAGCATGGGGACCTCATCTTCCTTCTCACTTCTCAGTCAACTTCACCTGCTTGCTCAAGTTCTCCCAGTAGAGTTTGATTTATGTTTATCCGTATGTGCAAATACACCATCTCCTTTAAAACCGAACATCTCCGGAAAGATGGAACACAGTGCCTGGCACAGAAAAGAGTTCAATGAACATTAGTTCAATGTATTGAAAGATCCCTAATGGAAGTAGTTTATTTGACCCTTTCCAGGACACAAGTTTTAGTAAGTGGACTTGAGGATTTGGAGAGTAGGAACAGGGATCGGGGAAAGGGGTCCAGTGGGAAAAGGAAGAGAATCAGGCACTCAGATCCCAGCTTTACAACTGCACGTGTTTATGGAAGGCAAGGCTGGGAGGTCTGGAGGTGGCCTGCAGTCTCTGGCAATGCGAGCGGCAGGCAGCAGCTTGATGGGTGGGAAGATGACCTTGAGAGTGGGAACCACCCTGGGGAAATCTCCCAGAGGCAGCAAAAGAAGAGGTCTCTTCAGAACTGGAGAGCCCGAAGGAGTGAGTGAGTCCGGCGAGTTTGAGAGAGGGTTATTATGTGAAACCTTTCCAAGTAGATTTGAATTTTGGAGAAACACCAAGCTGTAAATTCATCTCAGACCGTTTCAAATGCATTCGATGCCACAACAGCCCTGGCTGTCGACTCAGCCAGTGTTTATTGAGCCGCAGTTGTGTGTCAAGCGCTGTTCCTTTGGCATTCACATTTATTATCTCAGTCGATCCTCACAAACACTGTATGGGAAGTTTTATTATTATTCTCCTTTTATAGGACATTAGTGCTCAGAGAGGTTATGTTCTTTGTTCAAAGTCACCAAGTTAGCAAGGGGGAAAAAACGGGGCTTTGAATCCAAGTTTTTACATTTGATTATATCACAACCTTCCTCTCTTAAAATGAGAAATTGCAAATGCAGATACATCCTGGATTAACGAACATTTCTTAAAACATAGCATCTCTCCCTAAATAAAAGACTGGTGTAGGGTAAGGTCTAGGCTTATCTCATTGCATGAAAAGTACCTTGCTCTTGATGACATGGTTTTACTGCAGTGATGTTTAAAATGGGGGTGATGATTTTCGTTCGGGATCTCTTCTGCAAATCCATGTCTTTCCCCACAACAAACTGCCCATCTTTCACAAACATCCAGGCTATACCTAATCTATCCTCTACTACATAACAACTAATAACAGCCTAACTACAAAAATAGTCCAACAAAACAAAATTACAAAATGTCAAATACTTGACTTTCAGTTATACTTTAAATCGAAAGGTCATTAGGACAATTCGATATCTTTCTTACTGTCCTTACCTGTTAGAATTTGCTCATCCTCCATTATTCCTTCAAGAAAGCAAAACATTTTCTCTCTCTCCCTTGAGTTTCTCTAGGATCTCTGGTTTCCACCCCTGCCCTCCGGGCTTGTGTGCTGTCCATTCATAGGTTCGTTCATGTAGGCAGTTAGCGTCACTCATTCACTCTTTCACCATGTATTTACTGAGCATCTACTCTGTGCCGAGCACTTTTCTAGTCACTGATGAACCATTTCTGGTTGTGGGCCAATCCCTGTGCTCAGCTCTCTGGACACAGAGATGTTGTGTAAGACGCCACGACTGTGATGAGGCCCTGTAGTATAGTATGAGGCATGATGGCATTTCAGCGGGGATGCCATGGAGACGTGTGAATATTTACTTCTCTGATATGAGCAGTGCTATGATTAGTTATATAATATGCTGTTATTATATATGATGCATTGTTTTACCCAGGGGTCATAAGACACCTTGGAGACGACGTGTCGGATAAAAAGCAGGCTTTCCCGACATGGCCATTGTGTTAGTCTGGGACCAGCTCCTCTGGGAAGCAGATGCTAAGAGGATTAAATGTGCAAGAATATTATTGGGGGGACAACAGTGAGAGAAAATGCGGGGTGATCCAGGAGAAACTGGGAAAGCTGTTAGACCGCACGGCTGACCCGGGGTGAAGGAGAGAGGGAGGAAAGATGGGTGGAAGTGTCCCAGATTCCTGTCATCCAAGGAAGGCTGTCTCAGAGGATCTCCTGCCTTCAGGGAAAGGATCCTCCTTGACCTCTCGGCTGTCCTCCATCTTGGTCTGGTAGAAGCAATCAGAGGACTCTGCACTTGGGTCCCTTGGTCTGAAACCACCCTCCCTGTGGAAGCAGGTCCCTGAGGCGTGTTCTCGGGGACCCATAGTGGCTGTGAGCCCAGCTCTCCAGGCTGAGAGGGCGGATTAAGCAAAGCATTTGCTTAAAGTGTTTTGGTAAATTTTAGGAGAACTCCAACCTCAATCTGGCTAAGTTGCATTTTGGTGGAAATGAGGATGGATGAGGGCAGGTATTGAGAAATAAGAAGCAGAGATGTTCTGTAGCTAAATCACAGTCTGATATGTACATCTAAGGGGTTTAGGCAGTGAGGAGACATTGGAGAGTTTTAAGTAGGGAAGGGACCTAATAAAGTTGTTTTGTTTTTTTTTTTCCCTCCAAATAAATCAGTGGATGGATTAGAAGACGTGATAAGAAACAGGGAGAGCTGGTAAAACAGGTTATGTTCTGACTATCGCAGTAATACCGGAAATGCGGAAGCTCGGAAAGGTGTTTGGAAGCTAGAATTAGCGACACTCGGTCACCAGTTGTGTGTGAGGCGTCTTTGATTTCCAGGTTTCTGGCTCGGGCACTAGACAGTGGGGTCATTTCCTCAGCTAGGGAGAGACTGCATGTAGAGACACTGGTTTGGGGAAAAAATGAATGCTTTTTGGACAGTGTGGCATTTTAGATCCCTTAGCACTGATTTACCCAGAGCTCAAACGATGACTCAAGGCTTCAGATGCAGACTGGGAGTTGTGAACCTTTCCTTCCTGGGAGGCATTTTAACAACCCCGGCATGGTCAGCGGCCGCCTTGAATCTTGTAAAGTGAGGGGTTTAGTGAGCGTGCTTCCCTTGCGTCTGGGTATTGATTTTGACCTTTGTCCACCCAGCAGAAGTCAGTAAAGAGAACAACAGCCATGAATTTCTCATCACACGGACAAGGTACTCTGTCAGCCCGTCCCTGTCTCTGTCTTTCTCTGTCCCTTTGGGAGGATGCGTCCTTGCTTTCTCCAGACAGGTGTGTGGGGTGAACCTGTAGACACTGGTCACGAGCACCCTCATCTCTGACAGCTGATGATGGATGGATGGAGGGGAAAACATTACCTGGCTTCCTTGACCCAGCAAGGCAGAAATCACCAGAATCTCTAGTAAAGCAGTGTGTGCTTTGGTTCCAAACTTCACTTCCATTCTTTGAGTTTCATGACATTCATGCAGGCAACATAAAAATTTCCAAGCAAAATTGTATGCGTAAATCACACCATCTTGGGGCAAAGGAGAAAAGAAAGAAAGATTGCTGTGATTGTCTGGGGAATGTGAAGAGGGTTTCAAAACAGCATTTTTAAAGCACTTACCTGTCCCAGGAGGCATCTAAGTGCTTTCGTTACAGGGTGCAAGCTCCTGCTTTACTGCACGGTGGGTCAATAAATCGGGACACAAGGTGTAGAGGCAAGGAATAAAGACGTTATTTGGAAAGCCAGCAGACCGAGAAGAGGACAGACTGCTGTCCTAGAGAACCTTCTGGCTGGGGTCTGGATGCTAGTTTCTTTTATGGAGCAAAGAAAGGGGGAGGTGAGGAGGTAAAGTAAAAAGGCCAAAAGTGTCGCAGTATCTCCTGGTTTGGGCCAGACTCTGGGAGGGTGTGTGTTAATTTCTTCTTTCCTGCAGCCATTCACAGGTGGACCTGGTCAGAATGTTCCCTGTGAGCTAAACAAAGGTATTTTAGCTTAAGGCTTAGCACAGGAAGCGGGGTTCCCAGAGATGGACCATTATGTATACTTTAAGCTATAGGCACCATCCCTTTAGTGACTGACTTGTAGCAAAAGCAATAGAACACAAGGTTAAAGTGAAACAAACAGATCCAATATGGAGTCAGATTTGTTTTTCCTTAATTGCACTTTGTATCATTTTTCCTTCACCTTCCCTGTCTCCTCCTCCTGTCTCTCCTCCTCTTGTCTTTGTCTTTACCTTGTGTTAATTCACTAAATCCTAAAGGATGAGGTCACTCCTAGGTCCAGAACACACGGACGGTTTTCCAGCTGGCTCACCATAAAAGCCTCAGCCCATACCAGCCTACAAGGCCTGCACTCACCTCACCGTCGTGCCTACAGCTTCCTTGTCCTCCTGCAGACACACTCCCCGCTTTGTTACTCCTTGGACACCTCAAGAGAGCTCTGTCTCAGAGCTTTTGCCCTTGCTGAGCCCCTGCCTGCTCTTCCTGACAACCACTGGCAATTTCCCAGCACATGCAAGTGGCAAGTCTCCTGACCACTCTTAAAAATTCCAACTCTAATTCCTGCCTTGCTCTATTTTTCTTCAGAGTCCCTACTGCCTTCTGTTATACTGTATAATTAACTTATTCTCATCCAACACCAGCCTCTCCCTACCAAAATATAAGGCATGGATTTTTGCCACTTTGATTTCCTGTTGTGTCCTCAGGCACATTACAACAGTGCCTGGCTCTAAAAGGGCAACTATTAAAATTCCCATTCATTTTCATTAATTAATAAATATTAATAATTAATAGTAATTAATGGATATTAATAGGACTGGGCTGAAAAGCTGCAATGGTTTCCCCAAGCCGCTTATTTAGTAAATGGCAAGGCTTTAATTCAAACCCAGATCTGTGTCTGGCCCACGATCCACCTCCTTTTCACTACACCGTGGTTTCCTTCCTCTCCGAATAGCCAGCTAAATACCTTCCTGTGTTCAGGGAGTGGCTTCTGCACAGGGGTTCCTGCTTTCTAGACTGAATTGTGGTCAGGGATCTGATTGTGCGAAGGCAGGAAGGGAGAGAAAGGTGCTCGGCCACGAGCCTGCGGGGGGGTTTTCTGCTTATAGGAGTTCAACGCAGGTGCCTGGGGAGATCACTGGAAATCTTCCTGAAGCCCAGGATGCATCGCCTGCACACAGACTCTGGGAAAACTAATGGCACACACGTGCCAGCCAAAGGCTCCACTTTGACTGCAGGCACAGATGTCTAATTGGAGCTTGCTGTTTATTAACATAAGTTGCTTTGCCATTCGGAAATGGGAGTTAATCAAAATACTGCAAGTGCTGCACCTTGAGAAATGTCACCCCTGGTCATGTTTGCATTTCCATATTTGTTCCTTGTTAGTTTGTGTGTGTGTGTGTGTGTGAAATGCTTTTAAAAAAAATTACGCTCTACTCAGACCCGCCCCTGGTAGCAGGATGTGTCGGAGTCCGTTCAGAGGATCTGGAAGAAGCATCATTGAGCCATATTTTGGTGCAGTTTGATGAGCTGCACATAACCTACATTTCTGTAGCAATCGGTTAGAGCAGAGTGCTTCCTGACCCTGGCAGCTCACAGGGAGCCTTGGTGAGCCGGGCTCCCCTCCCCCTTCCCTACCTGCCAGTCATCAAGGAGTAAAGGTCATGGGCTGGAAGGGATAATTACGCTGCCTCAGGAACCGGTGCTCCCCCATGAGGACCACTGCAGTGTAATTCATTTCTTCACTCTTTCTTCTCAGGTATTAACAAAAAGTCAACAAAAAAGGCTTTTATTCTCCACCAGGACTTGCCAGCCCTGGATGAGAGCAGTCAGCATGAATTTTAATCAGAGAGTCTGTTTTTTAGCCCTGAATTTTCCATAGTCCATTTTTTTTGTGTCTATTAATTGAAAGCGAATATGCGTAGAGTTTGAGAACTGATGAATTTGGACGCCTGGGAGCCCGGTGGCTCACATGCAGAGCTGGGCTGGTGTGCGCCTGTCGGCAGAGCCCAAGCTTATGTAAGAGGTCCGTTAGAAGATGATGTCTTTCTTGTTAAAGTGATTCACCCTGTGGTTCTTCAAGTGGGTCAGCCAGTGCTGTAAATTAATTTACACAAAAGGAAATCACATTTTCTCTTTATTTATTTTTATTCTTTTAGTAATAAATCTGTAGAGGGGGTGAGATGCATGCCCTGGGTAAGGGGGGCGGGTCTCCTTACCCAGATCTTCTTTTTTACTGTATCTGGGCTTTTGCTCTGCTTTGTTTGCTTCCAGCTACTCTACCCTGCTTACCTTTTCCAGGTGTGTGACTGTCACGATGCCAGGGCCATGCCCACCTGCCTCAGAACGGTCCGAGGCAGGACCATTCTTCCTTGGTCCTCTAACTTCTCCTGTGATCAAAAGGGCCCTGGAGTGATGGCGTTTGAACAGGGACACATAGATCTTTTCTTGTTTTTTGGCCAAGATTTAGTGAGGGGGTATCAGTGTTTCAGAGGATTTACTGGAACCAGAGTAAATCATGCCTTGGTTGTACTTTTCCCACTTGATATTCTATAACATTTTTCTTCTACTTACTGACTGTATTAGTTTCCTAGGGCTGCCATAACAAAGCACCACAAACTGAGTGGCTCGACAACAGAAATTGATTGTCTCCAAGTTCTGGAGGCCAGAAGTCTGAGGTCAGGGTGTTGGCTCTGACACCAGAGCCAAGGCTCTGGTGTCTCTAGGGAAGAATCTGAAGGCTCTAGGGAAGAATCTGTTCCAAACCTCTCTCCTAGGCCCTGGTAGTTCCTTGGCTTACGGCAGCATAATTCCAATTTCCACATGGCATTCTCCCTATATCTGTGTCCAACTTTCCCCTTTCCCAGCATCTGAGGATGCTGGTCATATTGGAACTGAGGCCCATCCGACTGCAGGATTACCTTGTCTTAACTAATTACATCTGCAGTGACTATTTCCAAATAAGGTCACATCCTGAGGTTTTGGAGGTTAGAACCTCAGCATATGAATTGTGAGGGGAGAGGGTGGGGGACAGAATTCAGTTCATAACACTGGTCATTAGTTATCCGTTGTTGCCTAACAAATTACCCCTAAACATGGTGCCTTAAAAGAATCCAGGCCTGACTTACCTGGGTTCTCTGGCTCTGGGTTTCTCCTAAGGCTTCCATCAAGGCTGCACTAGGGGTGCATCTACTTCCAATCTCCCTCAAGTGGTCGTGGGCAGGATCTAATTGCTTGTGAATTGTTGAGATGAGGGTCTCTATTCCTCACTAAATACTGACCAGAGGCATTTCTGGGCGTGGGCAGCACACAACCATCTGAACAAGAAAGCAGGAGGGCAAGAGAGAGTGTGAGATGAGATGGAAATCACGGTCATTTATAACCTAATCTTGCAATAATACTGTCCATATCCTATTTGCTAGAAACAAGTCGTGAGATCCAGCCCACACTCAAGGCGAGGGCATCACACCAGGACATTGGTACCAGAATCCAGGGACCGTTGGAAGCTCTATTAGAAGCCACTTACCACGGTCTGTCCTCTGAGTCATCCTCCTTTTTCATGAAAGCTAATACATGCTTGCTCCCAAGTAGTTTGCTTGGCCTGCTTCTTGCCAGCAGAAAGTCTGGGGTCTACTGGCCTCTTTTCATATTGTACTGTCTACTCCTTTTAGTCCAAAATGACAGTGTTTCTGCTGATATCATTTTCTCAAAAACTCTGTGGGATTTCTGTGAATCCAGTAGGGGTTCACTGTACTAGAACAAGGTCACATCCACAAATCTCTTTGAGAAAAGCCTTCCTCTAGCTTTGGGTCCTGTTGAGAAGACAAAGAGTCAATGCCCAATTGTCCCACTGAGACAACCCGTAAGGCACACCTTCAGTCTCTTCACAGGCTACTGTGCAGGATCCAGTAACAGCCCATGCTTTGATCTTTTTAGAGTCTTAACCCAGGGTTCTGCAGTCTCATTCAGCTCTGTATCTAGACCACATTTTTCTGACAGTGCTTGGAAGCCATTTCTTAATTTTAGCATCTTTTTCTGTCCGGAGAGGCTGAGAATTTTCAAAATCATTGTCTTGCTTCCTTTTCTTTTAACTGTTCTTCCTTCAGTTTCTTACTCTCGCAGTTTACTATAAGCAGCAAGATGAGGCCAGATGGCACCTTCAACCCAGCTTAAAAATCTCCTCTGCTGGGGCTTCCCTGGTGGCGCAGTGGTTGGGAGTCCGCCTGCCGATGCAGGGGACGCGGGTT
>NW_006782864.1:2711181-2715835 GCF_000442215.2 Lipotes vexillifer
TGGGCCCGTGAGCCATGGCCGCTGAGCCTGCGCGTCCGGAGCCTGTGCTCCGCAACGGGAGAGGCCACAGCAGTGAGAGGCCCGCGTACCGCAAAACAAAAAACAAAAAAAAAAACCTCTCCTCTGCTGGATCACCAAGTTCATTAGTGCTGGTCAAGGCCACTTTGTGAGGGGGAAACTATATTTAACAGCCCCTCCCGTGCATAATTGCAACCCACCCCCCATATGCCATCTCCCTGCTCTTCCATTCTTACTCCACCATTGGCTTCATTGCCCTTTGCAGTCCCTGACTACTTAGGCCAAGGTTTTCGGGATCCCCAGGCTGACAAATATCTTGTTTCCAATAGCTCAAGTCTGTTAGATTCAAGTCCTTGGACACCCGGAAGTCCAAAGTGACAGAGATTCATCATATAAGCAAAACACTGATGATGCTGTAGTTGGCTAATATGTTACTCCCACAACACTCTCAATTAAAATGTATAAAATAGTCTTTAAGGAGCAGTAGAGACACATCATTGCATAAAGCTATAATTCTAATGATTTACATTTGAATAGGTTTTCCCACCCATTTTACCATTTACAAAGGGTTTTCATTAACCTACTTATTCCTCACAAACATCCTTTGCAGAAGATATCTTTTCCCCAGTTTCGAGCTTTGGGAACTGGGGCTCAGAGAGGTCAAGTCATTTTCTATCAGTCACATGATTTAGAGGATGTCATGTGACATTGGAATTTCAGACTCCACACCTGCGTGCCCTACTCTGCATCGTAGATGTCCTGTGGGGACAATACGGAGGGTAGAGTCATTTGGAGTCGGGGGTCAGGGTGGATATTTTTATTAGGATGATTTCTAGATGTGGCTGAATTGTCTCCGCATCTTTGAGTTTCCCTACCACAGACACTGCAGACACCACTGCCCTCTCTTTGTAGTGTGTGTTTTGTTTTGTTTTGGTCCAGACCTGGGTGCCCTGGAGGATGCTGTACCAGACCACAGTCCTCTAGAGGCTCTCTGTGAGTACATGCTGGCTTTCTTGGTCCTCTTCCTCGGCCTTTTGGCACATTTATAAGATAGAGTTTGGCTCTATTGGCAAAATGTCCTGACATCTTTCCGTAGTGAATTTGGACATCTGCTGAAAGGTTTGGCTGTGCTTATAGCTCGTACTGATTAGCAAATAAACTGAGTCTGAAGGGAAAATAAAAAGGAAAGGAAAAAGTTGGTATAGAATCTTCTCTATCTGTGGATTTGTCATTTTGGAGTTTGTGATCATTTAGATGGGACTGAACTTGGAGCTGGATGACTTAAAGGGTTGAGTCAGTCTGCACTACAGTGACCTTGGCCGGGCCACAGGATTCCAGCATGATGGAGGTTAAAGCCCCTAGAGAATATATCTGTCCATCTCTTGATTGAATAGTTGATAAAATTGAGGCTTGGGGAGATGAAGCTCTACTTGCAGTGTAGCCATTAAGTGGTAAATCCAGGCCTCGATCTTAATTTAATGCTCTTTCTGAGGTCACTTGTTCCGTCACACAATGTTTTGGTGTTTTGATAAGAATGTAAGAATTGTCAAATAACTTGTTATAAAAATTGCACTGTTATGTTCATCCAGCAGTCTGGCTCAGGGTACCAGGGTCGGTCCTCCGTGACCCCTCCATGGCCCATGTGTTGGTACAGACCCCCGTGTTGCCTCCAGCAGCTTCCTGCCGTCTTACTCTCTATCTTGGCCTCTTCCCCCTTGCACGCTGGCTCTATCCCATCCCACCAGATTTCCCAGTTACCATCGCAGCAGTCAGTGTTGCTTTTCAGCTTTTATCACTTCTGTTGCCGGTCCTTCCCTTCCCTCTGACCTCACCACGAACCCCATCAACACATGCTTCTGCCAATGTGTTCCTTTGCTTCCACTACTCCATTTCATCAGCCTTTGACCCATCTCTGCCCAAGGGCCAGCTTTGGGGACTGGTTTTCCCCTTCTAAAATTGCTGACCTGAGCATACCAGGAATTAGCGGGAATTGCTAGCCTCCAGGTTGTCAAAAGACAGGTGCCCCAGGATGTTTGCATGAGAGCTGAAGGAGAGGAAGACAGTAGATCAGGAGTTCGGACATTTCCCCTTTCCTGATCCCAAACTTAGAGCCACTGAAGTGTTTGAGAGAAGAGTACAGATTATTTGAACATAGTGATGGTCAGTCTGTCCGTGAAATGCATCCATTGTTTTTCTTCATTTTATTTTACATTTGAGGGGAAATTGATGGATTTTAAATGGTTACAGAACTTTTTAAAAAAGAACTCTGATTTATGTTTCAAAACATCTCTGATTGCAGACATTTTGATGGTTCTAGACCATCACTGTCCAATAGAAGATCCTGTGGTGATAGAAATGTTCTGTATCTACTCTACACAATGCAGTAGCCACCAGGTACAGTGGCTTCGGAGAGCTTGAAATATGGCCCGTGTGACTGAGGAGATAAATTTTTTATTTTATTTAATTTTAATTATTTTACATTTAAATACCACATATAGATACTGGGTACCACAGTGTAGTCTAGACCACTTTAGACCTTTTTTTTTTTCTTTTCCTGCCGGAGGGGACATTGTAAACCCATCAAATATTAGCATTCCTCCTACCCCCAGTATCTTTATGTTATACTCTGTGGTTTCCCATGACCTTTCACGACTCTGGAAACACATAGAAGCAGAGATGCCCTTGGGTTCTAGAAGGCATGTCTCTCTTCCACACCCTGCCTCTGTTCCTGCCAGTTACATCAGCCACAGTAATTGACTTCGCCTAAAGCCAGGGCCCATGCAGCAAATAATACCAGTACTAATAATGATGAGAGACCACATGTATTCCTTGTTCCATGTGCACAAGATACATAATACTTACAGGTGTTAACTCACTTAATCTTTTAATTTATTTTTGGCCGTGTTGGGTCTTTGTTACTGCGCACGGGCTTCCTCTAATTGCGGCGATCGGTGGCTACTCTTCATTGCGGTGCGCGGGCTTTTCATTGCGGTGGCTTCCCTTGTTGCGGAGCATGGGCTCTAGGCGTGCAGGCTACAGTAGTTGTGGCTCGTGGGCTCAGTAGTTGTGGCACACGGGCTTAGTCACTCTGCGGCATGTGGGATCTTCCCAGACCAGGGATCAAACCCGTGTCCCCTGCATTGGCAGGCGGATACTTAACCACTGCACCACCAGGGAAGCCCAACTCACTTAATCTGGAAACAGCCCTGTGAGCTGTTATGCTATTATTATATCATCCCCATCTTATGGATCAGGAAACAGAGGTAAAGGCCACAGAGCCCATGAGTGCCGGCTCTGGGATTTGAAGTCCAGCGTTCGATTGTGGAGCTCACTCTCTGACAACTATAGAGCTGCCTCTGCCTTATGCACCACTGCAGAGAAGCTCCCGGCCTGCCCCCTGCACTTGCTTGGTGCCTGTCCCACACAGAGGTGGGGTTGGGTGCTGTCCGCTAAACCAGAAGCAGAGCCAGAGAGGTTTGCTACTGCAGTACTGCAGTGCAGTTGTGGCGCTAGTTACCTGGGATCAGCAAAGCCTTCAGGAGGCGAGGGCATAATCCTCCATCAGGCCACCTTCACTTCCGACACCAGCCGCAAGTGCGGGGGATCCCCAGACTATCTGTGCTTCTGACCAAGGGCTTACAGATTCCAGGGTCCCTCCCCCACCTCAGGTTCGACAGTTCACTAGAAGGAACTGCAGAACTCAGGAGAGCACTAGACTTATGATTATAGTTTTATTATAAAGGATAGAAATCAGGAGCAGACAAGATGCACAGGGTGAGTTCTGGGAGGGTCCCAAATGCAGAGCTCCTATGCCCTCTCCTTGTGGAATTGGGGGCACCCCCCACCCTCCCGGCACATTTGATGTGCTCACCAACAAGGAAACTTAACTGAGCTTCAGTGTCTAGAGTTGTTTTGGGGGTTTTGTTTCTTTCAGTATGATGGATTGAATCATTGGCTGCATGACTGACCTCTTGGGGTTTTGTTTTTTTCAGGATGATGGATTGAATCATTGGCCACATGACTGACCTCTATCTCCAGCCTCTCTCCCCTCCCCTGCGGTCGGTGTAGCATCATTTGGCTGAGAGCCTCAGTCCTCTAATCACGTGGCTGGTCTTTCTGGCATGACCAGCACCCATCCTGAAATTATCCTGGCACTCACCATGAGTCACCTTATTAGGATAAACTATCAGGGCCCACCGTGAATACCAAAGACACTCCTATCACTTAGGGAATTCTAAGGGTTTAGGACCTCCACCCAAAACCTGGGATGAAACCCAGCTAAATTCCTTGTTATATAGCACCTGCATCAGAAATATATCTTTCAAGTGGCTAAGATCAAGGATAAGGACCTTCGAATTTCTAAATTTTGGTGGTTACTAGACATATTCATACATGTTATCTCGTTTAATCCTCCTGAAACCCCCATGTGGAAGATATTCTTGGTGTCTTTGTATTACAGATGGATAAACTGAGACTAAATAAAGTTGAAAATGCGGTACACGAATATCCAGGTAGTAGAAATTGGTGTTGGAATTTAAAACCAAGTTTCCTAACTTTAGATCAGAAGGTCCCTTGAACCTATAAGAAGAATAGAGATAGAGATGCTTTGAATTCTTTTTTTTTTTTTTTTTTTTTT
>NW_006782864.1:2715846-2722249 GCF_000442215.2 Lipotes vexillifer
TTTTTTTGCGGTATGCGGGCCTCTCACTGCTGTGGCCTCTCCCATTGTGGAGCACAGGCTCCGGACGCGCAGGCTCAGCGGCCCTGGCTCATGGGCCCAGCTGCTCCGCTGCATGTGGGAGCTTCCCGGACGGGGGCACGAACCCGTGTCCCCTACATCGGCAGGCGGACTCCCAACCACTGCGCCACCAGGGAAGCCCTGCTTTGAATTCTTAATTGTGTTTCTTGTCTGAAAATGCAGGATAAAAATGGACTTGGCCAGGATAGGACAGGAAATGAGGACTGTGTGAATCTGAGATAGGTTCCTTCCCAAGGAGATGATGATTCCCTCTCTGGTTTTTCTTCATGGGTTTATTTGGAGAAGCTCATGCATCAATAAGTCCTGTGTCAGGCCTTATCCCAAGCATTGAAAATACAGAAATGGACAGAGTCCCAGGCTTCTTTGCAGGGGGTCAGAAAGTAAATGCGAGACGGCCATAGGATGTGGTTAGAAAAACAATAGAGGAAAGCACTTAGGGGTGGGCACCTAATCAGGATGGGGTAGGGGGAAGAGAGAGTCAGGAAAGATTTCTTGCGGGAGATAAAGTAGGAGCTGGGGCTTAGAAACAAACAGGGAGTAACAAGGCCTAGAGTTCTATTAGGAAATGGTACTGGAATCTCTTGCCTCAGTCTAGGAGGCTGATGGGTCCTGGTGATGCCCCCAAAGCTAGTGCTTTGCGGGTTTCTTGCTCTGTTTGCATCTGCCTCAGCTGTGGCTAGAACCCCAGCATTGGGGGAATGGGGGCTCGGGGTGTGGGGTGTGGGGTGCGGGGTGCAGACCTCAGGAATGCTGAGGGTATATGGGTGTGCCCGGGGCTCCATGGAGTTTCTCTTCTGTACAACGAGGACTTTGGACTTTCTGACATGTTCCCTGAGAAATGTTAGATGCCTCTAACATTTCATCATTTTGTGATTTTATGAAAAATGTTTTGCAAAGCAAAGGAATAGAGTAAACAGGATTAAAAAGAGAATATTTGCCTTCTTAAGGGAATAAGTTGTTCTCAAACACATCAGGAGCATTCATTTGCATATAAACAAGGCAAATTCTATATGAGTGGAGGAGGCTTGTTTTCTTAGGTGTTTTGGTAAGTTAATTGCAGATGGTTCTTGTCAATTGTGCTGCACTAGGTATATTAGGCAGTGGTAGAGCTGCATCCATTTTAAATATTGTATACTTCTGAATGTCTGCAATTCCTTGAATGTTCAGAATATTTGAGTTTTCTCTGATCTAGCCTGAATTTTCTTAAATTATTTCTGTATTTAATGGATTATACATATACTGGATTTGCATTTCCAAGAGGGTTTGGAGAAGTCCATCTTGTGTAGCCCAGCTGAACCCCATCCACTTTTAGTTATCTGGGGTTGGCTCAGGACCACCCATCAAAGCTCATACAATCTGTTAGGATGCAAAGCCCTATCTGTACTTTTAACTTCCAATGTCTTGTGGTCTTTCTGCATCTTTCTCCCCCTATAACTATGGAGTGCCCCCCATATCAATCAGGCTACATAGACTTCCACTAATAATTAACACTTTGCAAGTATTTTATTTGTTTAGACAGCTCTTGAAGATTTGGGCATCATGGAGTTAGTGCCGTGCACAGAATAAAGCTGTCTTCTTGGTTCTACTCTCTCCGTGCTTCATCCCCTTCCCCCTTCCCCCTCATTCTCTTTCTCTTCTCCCAGTTTCTCCCCACCCCACTCATTCCCTGCCATTCACCCCTCTCAGAAGCAAAACACACTGTACCCCTTGTCTTAAGCGTAACAGTTTACCAGTCACTTCCTGTCGCTTGGGCATTTTCTTGGGGTTTTGTTCTCCTAAGTGGTTGCTCAAAAGAGTCCAGATACATTTCTTATTGTGTTACATCTTGCCAGGGTTATTTCGTGAAAGGGTATCTTGAGGAAATTTGCTTCCACTAAGTGGGATGAGAGCAGCTGCCGGGGATGAGTTCCTGGGCAAGAAGAAGAGGCTCTGCAGACTCGCAGAAGCACCTGGGGGTCTGGCCGGTGCAGAAACCTCAGGTCGTTCTCTGTGATCAGAGTTTAGGGTGATTATGAAGGTGACCGACAGAAAGATGGAGCTGGAGACGCAGGCAGCAGGCACATCGCAGAGGAGCCTTGTGATTGTATTTCTCTCCAGTGGGTGATGGAAACTTAGTGAGTCAGTCGCCCAGCGCAAGGAAGCGGCACAGCTGGCTGCAAAGCTGCCACACAGAAGACGGTGCAATGTCAGAGTCCTGGAATAGGGCGTGGGTGGGTAGGGGATGCCGAGGAAATACATGTTCATGAGCGAATCAGGAAGCCAATGAGATTTGTGGTTGATTGGTTATGGGGTGAGGGAGAGAAAGAAACAAGTCATGGAAAACCCCGAATTTCTGCCCTTGATTCTTATTTGCCAAGTTAGGGAATGCAGGGAAAGAAAGAATAGAGATTGGGAGATGTTCAATTATAGAAACATAATTTAATCTGGAAACAATTTTAATAACATTGTAACTATCTTAATAAATTGGGCAAAGATGACAAAAGCCCTTGGACGTCCTTCAAGACACAGACAGCAGGCTGAATAAGTTCAAAGTCACAACTGTCCAGCAACATGTCTGTGGAAGAATCTGGAACATTACTCCTATCTGATGAATCCTGGCCATGTCATTTCATATAAGCCACGGCTCACGACTTCGTGGTTCATGTCGCTGTAAGCTTGCTGCCTGGCTGTCAGAAACTGGGCTTGACAGGGCTAAGGATGTTCACTTTGCTTTTTAATTGGTTTATCAAACAGCGTAAATTCAGCCTGGGATTAATGATTCGTTACATTTTTCTCTAGTCACCACTTTAAACACACTTGGTCTGAGCCCTTTCTTTCCTCCTGTCTCTCTCCTTGATAATATCTAAAAAGGCTGTGTACATTTCTGGTCATTTTCACAGGTGAGAACAGTTTAATTTCAGCATTTAAGACTCCTTTTCAGGTATTAAGTCCTTAACAGATGACGTAAGACTTCTATCTCGCAGCCCATTCCAGCATCCTTGCTCTCTGGACCTTCCTGGTCAGATCTGTGAAAGGCGTGATTAGTGGAAAGAAAAGCTTTTTTCACTAACTGGTCCTGCACATGTGATTTTCATCTGGTTGGGACCCTGGAATCCAAGACCTGCCTGCAATGTCATCACATCCCTCCTAAGGCAGGAACTCCAACAGGGAAGAAGGTAGATGCAACCCCAAACCCCCTGACATGGAAACTTCTCTTCTTGAAGATCAAAGATATCCATCCCGAATTGTTCTAAGCTTTTCTCACTGCATTCTAAGACCCTGAGAAAAGTCCCAGTAATCTTTAGTTACAGGGTTTGGGTTTTTTTTTTTTAAGATAATGACACAAAGCCCACGTTGTCATCATTTTTACCATGATATAAGTCGAAAATAAAGTGAGCTCTGTGAGTATGATTGGTATGAATACCATGCAATGGAAATTGTCTCTTCAAATCGAATCATTCTGAAGACTCAGAAAACAAAGACTGTCCCTCCCCACAAATGGAAGCTATGTAATGAATTCTTTTTTCCCTATGCCTTTCTTCAATTTTCTATTTAAAGAAATTTCTGAAAATACATGAATTATGCAGCTTATCTCTCAGATGGAAAAGAATTTTCTCCTTGGATTGGATGACTGCATATTTATTAATAGAAGTAAAAATTTCCATGTTCTTTTGTATCAAATGGGATGCTGACTAAAATATGAAAGAGCCTTTCCAGCAATAATATCAGTAACCAGTAATGGCTGAATAATTATAAAAGCTGTATGGAACTGAAAGACATTTTAATTTGTCATTCCTTCTATGTGTTTAGGAAGGATCTGAATAGTTATTCTGACCATAAAAAAGAAGAGTGTACTATTTTTCCTCATTATGGGATTATGTTCTTAATGTTCCACTTTGATTATAAGTTAAAAAAAAAAAAAGCAAACAAAAAACCTCTCTTGTGGTTTCTTCTAACAATGTAATCATGATTGAAGTCCGCTCAGCTGGGAATATATTTGGCTTTCTTACTATTATGTAGAGATACTGCGCTTCAAACTCATTTTCATTTGAAAAGTGTTCATCTTTGCAGATTTTAAAAATGAGATTACGCTTGTTTGCTTAGTGAGGACTTCCAACCTTTATATCACATTAATTCATGAAGATGACAGGGACTATAGAATTTCCTTAGGTCATGACCGGATGGTAGCAGAAACGGAATATGAGATTCTAAAACAGAATATGCTTTTTATGACAACTATTAAAAAGCATCAGTGTTTACCAGGGTCATTCCAAGGTAAAATTTCAAAGCTATTTTTACCCCCAAAATGCAGGTAGTCTCCATTTTCTTTTGGTCTGCATTATCCCAACAGCATTCAGTTCTTACTCAGGTCCTAAGAATATTTTATGACAGCGCTGTTTTTTGGAAAATAAAATGTCATGATATGCTGTGTGCTTCTAGGTGAGTGATAGAGTATTCCTTTGTGGCATGTGAATTTTCATTTACCAGATTTCCACTAAGATATTTAGATCTTAGTGTTGAGGGATAGGAAAATCTAGGCAAGGATTTTGACATGCTCCAGCACTTTGCCACCCTCCCCACTAAAATATAGCTTTAGGGTCAATGGCAATTGTTAGAAGATATTCTTTTGGCAGCCTCGTTGCAGCCAGAGGATACCTTCAATACTGTGAGAAAAATGCCCTTCACATCATGTCAACAAGCTCTTTTGCCTTTGATTCTGATCTTTCCCAGGGTTCAGCTCCCACCCTTGACAGCTGATGAACTTGTGCCATTAACTTAGCCGATTTCGGCCTCAGTGCTCTCACCTTTAAAATGGGGAGAAATGACATACATATTAAAGGTGGATGAGGGGATTAAATTATCATGTAAAATAAATGCGAAAGTTTTGACACATGGTAGGCATGTAATACATGGAGGTATCTTCTTACCATAAAGGAAAACACAACTAAAAACCCGTTAAAAATTAGTTATCTATTTGATTTAAATCTATACTTTTGAGCGTAAAACCAGAAACAATTTCTTCCTATTTATCCAACTGAAAATTTGAATGAATTGAAGAGGGCTTATACTTCTTTGAAATCTAAATGCTATAATGTTGTTCTTCCCTCCCCAAAAGAGGGTTTGGCAAAGTGATACCTGGAACTTAAAGATGGGTGTTTGCAAAATATGCCATATATAAAATTCAATTTATTATTTTAATTTTAAAGAACTTTCAGAGTGAATTTAGTGTCTGGATTGCCAGTATAGAGGTATCCGTTTTTTTCTACATACACTGAAGTGACATTGGTAATTGAATTATTATATATGCATGTTATTTAGAACTTAAGAGATTCATCGTTTTCAATTCAGCTTTAATTTGATGGCTAAAGAGGTATGGGGGATGGGAAGAGCTTAAGAGAGAGAGAGAGAGAAAGGGGGGTGGGGGGATACATGGGAATATGTAATTATGAAAGAAGGTAAGACTGTATTTCCTTCTGTTTTATAGCCTGAAGAATAAGTAGTGAAAACATCAATCAAGAGATGAGGAAAAATAAGTTAGGATTTCTGTGCCGTGGAGAATCGCTTACCAACCACCAGAAGAAGATTCTTTCTGGAACAATGAACATTTCTTATGAGGATTCACAGATTAACATATGACTAATTTAAGTTTTGGAGAGTGAATGAGCTTGCTTTCTTTCTTTTTTTTAAATTTTGTGGTAAGTTATGGTATTTGGATGGTTTTTTAAAACTCTTTCCTGATAATATATTTAGCACATGTTCGCAATTATAATCCTATAGCAAACAGTGGGAGCCATCATTCAAACTTAAAGGCAGTGGAAAATCTCAATTTCCAATTTATTCTCAGATTTCTTCAACATATAATTATTCTGTTAAATCCTTGCTGATCGAGATGTAAACCACTTCAGTCATGAAATAAACTTTATTTTTTCATCTTGTTGACGTGATTGGTGGCAACGTGCACAGAACCAGATAAATCACTATTAGCAGAAAATATATAATGGACACAAATTCTCATTTCACCTTCAAAAATGTGAGCCATCTTTGCCATCTGAACCAGAATGAAGAGGGTAATCAAGGAGGAATCCTCGTCTTTTTTTTCTGATCATTCAAACAACAGTTTCTCGAGGTTAAGCCAAGTCCTCTTTTGCAAGCTGCCAAAATAATAACTTAGGAAAAGAATTCGTTTTCCTGCATGATGATCCTCTTAGGCAAAACTGTCTTAATAGCAGTTGACCTTGATGAAATGTTTTCCCAAAGGCATTCAAAAGAAGAATGATCAACCCCATATGAGAGGGAAATAAATGAGGGCTTTTTATGAAGTTGGCCTGAATTGTGGGCTTTCGTG
>NW_006782864.1:2722329-2742642 GCF_000442215.2 Lipotes vexillifer
TGTAGGGCACTGATGATCTGGAAAGAAGTGAGTGAGTTCTGAACAAATGACCGCCTTGGGTATTGAGGTCACCTATTCCTCTGTTTCTCACTGAAGTCCTTTTGCTGAACTGAGATTCAACCACTTCTTTAGAGAGAACGCCACTGGCCAATATGGCAGACTGGAAAACCATTACTCTCTGATGGGGTCTATCTCAGAGGTTAAAACTTCTAGGTTGAAATCTTCTCCATGGCGAGTGGATTTGGAGTCCTACAGGCTGGCTGCAAAGCTGGGCATTTAAATGCTTCTATCCTGGATGCTTCTTAGGGCCTGGCTGGGGTTGCCCTTTGTGCATTGTGACTCCAGCCGATTGATCTCCTGGTGTCAGGATTTTCTGTATGTCTGTGATTTTTCCACAGAGAGCTGAGGTGGTTAAAACTCAGTGAGCAATAAATGAAATGACTTAGGCATCACAGTGTTGTTATGGAGGTGTTTGCAATTTGACACCGTTCTCTTGAGAAGGGTCCACTCAGGAGAGACCAGGCTTGTCAGTTTCCATGTCTGCAGAGAGAAGAGGCCACGCCAGCCACGCCAGTCATGGGCCATCCCTTGGGAAGGAAGGAGGCTTTGAAAGGAAGCAATCTATTTTTCTGTTTTGGAAAGCACACAAAAGAGGTACAGACCTCCAATGATGACTTTTCTTCAAGTGTGTAAAGTAAGGCTTTCTTTGTCAATTCTGCTGTAAAATAAGCATTATCCAAGTAAAAAAAGAAAGAAAGAAAAAGTCTGTTTCTGTTTGTGAGTGAGCTCATATCCTTCAGTGTTTTGTTGTCGTTGTTGTTATTGTTGTTAATAACAATATAGACACGCCTATGAATGTAGATCTCTTTTGCTTTTCAGAAAGGCTGTGCCACACCCTTTATAGATAAGCTCCCAGATATAATAATCAGATTATTTCAGAATTCCTCGTCTAAATACCATTGCTCTTTGGCAACCTGTCCAGTGCAAGTGAATACCCTGCCAGAGGTCTGTGGTTTGTTTTCAAATTTCTTTTTTTTCTGCCCCTGCAGATAAAGGGAATTGTCATTCCAGTGTACCATGGAGGCGATGATTAATGTTATTTATATTTGGGGAAGTCTTGAATGGAAGCATCTCTGCTGGGGAAGCTAGCTACTTGTTGTTGTCTCTGTTCCTTTTTTGGGGGGTATTGTCATATTTGCTTTATTAGGTTGTGTCTTACCTTCCAGTGTCATTAGGAACAACGGGACTGAGATGTAAGGGAACTATTTTCAAATAGCCAAGTTAATTCTGGTGGAGAGGAAGAGCCCCCTGCAGACCTGCTGCTCTGGAAGGACCTGATTACAGCAGAGGTTCGGGGAAAGAGAAGAGTCCAGGAGTTTCCTGTAAAATCTCAATTCAAGGGAACTGCGGGAGAACGCTATCTATTTGAAAGAGTGAGAATATGCAAATGATCAATATTTAAAGTATTTGCACTGTTCCAGAGTATTTGTAGCCATGTCAACTAGACTAACCAACGAATGCCCATTTGAAGTTTGACTCCCATGAGAGAAAAATGGTTCGGAGTTAACACACAAGCCTAATGGTGTTCTTACATGAGTGTGAAATGTTTGTATTTAAAAGGATCCTTGCTAAGTGGTTGAAATAGTGTATGTCTTCTCACAGAGATAGAATCTCCTACAGTGCTGGGCATGTAGTGCACTTGCTTTGCAGAGTTCTTCTTTAACTACGGAGGAAACCTTCAGGCTGGCTCCTGGGCCATTGGCCACAAATGCCACAGTAATGAGACCCAAGTGAATGAGCTTTCTTTGCACATAGTCTCCGCAGCCCAACCCACTCATAAAGCAATCTGCTAAGTAGAGAGGACTCCAGTGATCCCTTTGGCTGATAAAAGTAGTAACAAAACTCATCAGCAGTTGCTTGACTACAAAGACCAATAGAATTTGTTTTTCCTTTACATTTTAGATGACATATAAACATACATGGGAACTGCAGGAGGAGTCTTTATACCTTTCCATTGACCTGAGTTTATTAGACCAATCAGACCAAGAGAAGAAAAACATGAGATAGATGAAAAAATGCTAATACTCCCACTGGGAAATTTGAGCCCTGGGGTCATTGGGGTGGGCAGGTCTCACACCTCTTCTGAAGCTGATCTTTTTTCTTTTTTTTTTTTGCGGTACGCGGGCCTGTTGTGGCCTCTACGATTGCGGAGCACAGGCTCCGGAGGCGCAGGCTCAGCGGCCATGGCTCACGGGCCCAGCCGCTCGGCGGCATGTGGGATCTTCCCGGACCGGAACCCATGTCCCCTGCCTCGGCAGGCGGACTCTCAACCACTGCGCCACCAGGGAAGCCCTGAAGCTGATCTTTGAGTGAGGAGTTTCTGACAGGTCACATGAGCACAGCTTTTTGGAACTCCAATAAGAAAATAACCTTTCTTAACTGTCAGGTAATCAAATAACTACCCTTTGTATGTTCCATCCAAGCTAAATATTCATCGTTCATTTGACCAGATCGTACAAAGCATTGATGGTTGTTCTTTTGTCACCAGAATGAGAATGGTCTGATCAACATACTATTGTGGGGATGGATTTTTTTCTCTTCCTGCTTCTTACCTAGTTTATTCATCCCAAAGTCATGCTAAACTGCCTCATAGGTTTGTGGTGTGGATTAGCTAATTAATACATGTCAGGTGCTTAAAAATATAAATCTCTGGGTAAATGTTGCCTTAGTTTTCTAGTTTAAGATATGCATATGTCAAATTAACTGTCTGGTTATTTCCTTGTTATTTTCACGTTGACAAATTTGTCTTGAAATTTCATGTACAAATATTCTGATGTGAAATGAAATTTTGAGAGTCCCAGCATGGACTGAGGCATCTAACTCAAGTCTGGCAAACATAGCCCCTAAGGAAACAAAAAGTACCTAGAAGCAAAACCAAAGTGTTTCCTTAAGCAGATTCTAAAGCCGGTGTTCTCCAAGGTGGGGTGAAGAGGAGATCAACACTTATTTTAAAGAGTGTATTAAGTCATTTGCACTATAATAGTTTAAATGCCAGAAATGGTCAGAGATTTATGTTTAAAAATTAATTAGAATGGGGTGAAGGTTATGCCTATAAAATGTAACCCTTAATTCCTTCACATGTTGAGTTAAAAAGGGAGGAGTCATGATTAGTCCATATATTTGGGAACACCTCCCTGCAAGAAAGACTGGGCAGAAGAATGTCTACCTTGGTTTGTTTCTTGCTAGAAAAATGGTGAACACTGTTTTTCTTTTTTTAAAAAAAGGATATAGCCTAAGAGAAAGGAAAGGAATTAAAATCTGACAGCTTCTCCGTAATGTCATTTGAAGGCTCAATGGCAATGAGTTAAAAAGAAATTTTCCTGCCGGCTCTACTTGGTTACCATTTTTCCCTGTATGATTAATTACTCCTTAGTCACCATTCTGAGGAGCAGTTTTATTTGCTAATTTTAAATGTCTCAACTTCATTAGCAATTCATTCTGACCTTTAAAAACCACATTCTATAATCTTCAAATTATATGAGTGAAGGAAAAAAAAAAAAACCTAATTTTCCCTGTCACCCGACCTCCAGCTATCATGCACAGGCTACCATTGTGAAGAACAGTCGAACTATTTGTCGTTTGCTAAACTGTCACATCAACGGTGGTTCTTGGAAGTCCAAGCTCAAGTTCTCTCATCCCACAGGTGGCCACCAGGACCAGCAAGGGCTGATTCAACTTCAGAAAGCTGAAGTAATGTACAATGTAGTGCATTTGGCTGCTAAATTTATTCATGTCTTAATTAAAGGGAAAAAAGTGAAATTGCTCTACACAATCATGGACTCCTCTCTTGCATCCTTGCTATTTTGAGAACTCTCAGTACATTTTCTACTTGAAATGATTAAAAGTCTGACTGTAAGACCACCAGTGATCGGCAAGATAAGGTTTCCCTGTGGCGGCCAACTCAGTGACCAAATGTCCTACTTTAAAATCAGTTTCTTATTGTATATTCTCATATTTCTTGATATTGGCTTCATAGCTGGATGGAGTGTTAATCAGTATTCATAACAGCATCCGTACTAATGCTTTTATCACTCAGACTCAAACAGTTGCCATGCTGGGTGAACCCCATGTCCCATCAGTTTACTACTCTGGCCATAAATGGTCAGAGGAAGCTCAGAGTGGAAGGATGTGATTGGCCTCCCTAATATTAGTTCCAAGAAAATTATGAACGCTGCATAGGTACAAGCAAGGTAGTAGGGATGTTCTTCCCTTTTGTCAAAAAGGTCATCTCTTTGGTGGCGCTTGAGGGTGATGGAAAGAAGGGCAGTCATCTTGCAAGGAAGGCTACCTGCAGAAACTCTGAGAACTGTCAAAGCATTAGAAAGATCACACCCAGTAGAGAAAAGACATCCTCTGGCCTCCAGGGGTCCACAGTCAGCTGGAGGAGCATTAATGAATGGTTTGAGTTTTCCTTCCTTTTTTCTTCCACATTCATTCTTCTTTTCTCTTTCATGTTGATTGGCAACAAGGACTACACCTTTAGGACTCCTCAGTGGTGTGTACTTTTCTCCACCCCTCTTGCTTAAGTAGAGCATGTTGCTGTTAAAAAAAGTGATTAGTAAAAGGAAATACAGTCAGCATATGGAGAATACTTGGCATTTTGGAGACATATTCTTTAAAAGCCAACAAGTTTCTCCTTTTGACTAGGCATCTTTTTTAAAGCCTCTGTCTTTGTTATCTTGTTCTTCACCACTTAATTTAAGGCCAGTTACAAGCTCATCTCCTACCTCTTTATATAAGGCTACCATCTCTCAGTGTCCTTTAGGTATAGAGAGTTTAATTGTGATGAAAGCTAACCAGGTACCCTTTGCAAGCCACCCATGGGGGTTTATAGTAAACTGAGTGTTCCACCCAGGGATTCCATCAGCCATTTACTTCTTTGATGGTACTGAGATGCAAATGAACTAAATACTTGAGTTATTTTCCAGTGACCCCCTGGTTCAGAAATTGCCTATCTTCCTTCCCAGATGAATGGTGAGATCTCTCTGGGTGGATTTGGACTCAATCCTTATCCATTTTTGCACAGTAACACATGTCTTGGTTACTATAGGCCCTTATCTCTGCAGATGTTGAATGCAAGACAGAGTACAGTTCCTACTTTTAGGAAATACCTGATATTAGCTGACATTGAAGGGATTTGAAGAGAGCAAACCAGTTTTCCTTTGCAATCATTCTTCTTTAGCCAAAGCTCTATATTTTGAGAATAGAGGCGGGTACCCGAGGAGGGAAAAACCAAAACCAAAATCTATTTATCTTTTTTGCAAACTCTAGTAATTCAGTTTATAACAAGGACTAAAGGGGTTGTATGGGTTGTGTTTATCATATGTGCATATATTGATTTAGTAATTATTTATTGAATAAAAAATTCCAGACAGAGGGGACACTATAAAAGAAATGGTACAGGAGTTAAAAATAACTTGAATTTAGAATACAGTTCTGCCATTTATTTGCTCTATGACCCTGGGTAAGTTATGTAAGTGTTCTGAGCTTCAGTTTCTCAGTGTTTAAGGTGGAGCTAATGATACTTTTATTATAGGGTTGTAAAAATTGAACAGATTAACTCTATGCATTTCTTCTTCTCCCCTCCTTCTACCATCCAACTAGCTAATAATTGTTTAATGTAAAACAGAGCCATTCAGTGTGAGTTGGAAAAGGCCTTTAAGACTATCTTGCCCATCTCTCTCATTCTGACCATTCTTGTTTTTAAAAGCACACGATGCGATAGCACCTTGTATAGAAGAAGGTTGCAGCTAGTATAACTCCAGTAGGAAAGGGCTTCCCAGAAGAGCAGAGCCCAAAGCTTTCCAGAAGCTGTAAAAGTGAATTTCCCAGAGGCACCTTCATCTGTCTCACTCCCGCTGCACCCCTCCCCCATCCCCAGGTTCAAGCATCTCTGCTGGCCACCCCTCCCCCCAAGCATCTCTTCCAGTAGCTCTGTCTGCCTGCTGGGCTTTTACCTTGACCCAGGACCCACACTTGCAGCTACCAAGGACTGCTCGTGATCAGTTTGGCTCTAAACACAGAGAGATAAGACACGCATCTCCTCAACATATTTCCATAGGCAGAGCAGAGGTTAGCATATGTTTTTACACAGTATTTGTAATATAGTGTACATGCGTGTATGCACATAAATATGAATCTGTTACAACATGACCTATTCATTTCGATACTTTGTTCTATTTTTGATAAGATGCAGGATGAATTGCAGGGCTGTGGATTATTCCCCTTTGTTCCTTTGTCTCATGAGAGGAGCCATTTAACTGTAAAAATGAAGCTGGATTTATGACTGCCAGTCTGAGTGGTAATAAATGTCAGGCAGACATTGCTGAGTCATGAACTTTGTGAGCTTGAGCCTAACCCACTGCATCAATCAGCTCATTACACATGAGCCTGCAACTCCAGAAAGTCAGCTGACTATGCGTGGACATAAGATCAAAGGACCCAGCTCTGTAAATATGTCTGCCCCTTGGCACCCTAAATTTTTAATTGTTAGCTGACTAGAATTCCTTATGTGTTTGCTCAGAAATCTGCCCTCTGGTTCAAGTTCACAGCACAGATGCTAGAGAAGCATGGCCAGAATCCCCATCACTGTGGGTGGATGAGTACTTTCTTGCGGGCTTGGAGCTGGCTTAGTTCTGCCCAGTCCCGTTAGGGACACAGTGGGTTCAGGAGTCCCACCCGACCCAGTCCCCAAGCCAATGAGAGCCCTACCCGGCAATCAGTGCGGTTTGGACGTGTACTATATAGCCTTCCGCCTGGAGCCTGCGGGACTTGAACTTATCAGACTAAATATTCCAACCATATCAGGCTGCAGTGCCTCTGGACAGCCCTCGATTTGTGTCTAGCTGCTGACTGCTCTGTGCAGAACCCGGCTCCTTGGTCCCCATTGCTGGAGCCTGATCGCAACAAAGAAGGTGTGTTCATTTCACCAACTTCCTCGATCTTGATGACGTGTCCTACTGACTCCTTCCTTGAAGACAGGGGTCCTGCTCTCCTGTTGGTTCTCTGCACCAGCCATCCTTAGCTTACAACCCTTTTCCTGATATTCTTCTCATCATCAGTGGATGGGGCCTTGATGGTCCTGACAAGTGAGGGGAAAAACAGCCACGCCTTTATAAGATCCACACACATTTTAAATATAGATACATCTTCACTGCTTCAATGATGTGAAGTTAAATACTTAACAGAAATTATCGTGAATTTAATTTGAAACTCTATGAATTAGGCGGCATTAAGGTGCAAGAAGGGAGTTGAAATGTAGGAAATTTAGGAGTTTTAGCCAGGCTCTGCCAGGAGAGAAATTGGGGCTTTTATAAAGCAAGCCGCTTTGCTCTCTCTAAGCCCAGATTTCTTGGGTAAAACAGTAGGGGAGTTATGGACAGGATTTCGGTGTAAAATAGGAAGTCGATGGAATAGTAAAGAAAGTGATAATGCCTTTTACTGTGGTACCGTGTGCTGAAGTAATACCTTCTCCATTAGGGGTACTTCAGTTTTCAGGAAATGTGAATTAAAGCAACTCAGAAAAATTAATACGACCAGATCACAGGAGGGCAAAACCGATGCCACCTGCATCTTCAATGAAGGTTGCAATTACTTTGCCCACAATATTACACTATCAAAAGCTCTCAGAGATGTCCAGAGGGTTTCTGGAATTTTACTCTGTGCACTTGGCGGTGACAGGAGGATGCCTTGGTGCTGTCACCATTCACCTCTCCTACGACAAGGCTCCGACTCACGGCTTCTTCATTTTCGTGACCCCGCAATTGTCTGGTGCATCCCAGATCTCAACTGGCAGTGAGAAAGCACTTTAATTTTATAATCAAGTATGTCAAACAATTTAGCAATAACTAAAGAAAGAGCATGGACTCCAGGATCAAATCAACGTGGAGCTCAAGGGCAGCAGGAGGAAAAGTGGCATCCCAGCCACAGTGACAGTCTGTAGACGGTTCTGCAGCCTAGGTGTCATCAAAAACTCAGATGTGTGGCCACCATCAATCATTTTCAAGCGTCACCCCATGACCACCTGCCGCAACCCAAGCAGCACATCCTGTTGCTGCTCCCAGGCTTGAGTCAGAGGAAAACAGCACGCACCAGAGAGCCCTTTGAGAAGCAAGGAGGCAGCATTCTCCAGCCTGGTTTTAGGCGTGTTAGGAAACGTCTGTATGAGGAACAGAAGAGGTGGGGTGTTTATTCCTCAGATCAGAAGCAGCACGGAGAGCAGGGCAGGGGAGTCGAGCTTCCCCACCCTGGAGCCCGATGCCCAGCAGCTTTCAGGCTCTGGCTTCCCCCAGTCCATCCCCTTGGAATCAGGCTGATTATTGAGAGATGGAAATCACTGTCTGCTGCTGTGGAGAACGTCCACTTGGCGCCAGATGGGACAAAGGGAACAATAGAGATAAGGCTTTGGAACACAGCCTACAGGAGACAAGAATCGCTCAGGTAATAACACCAGCCCCACGTGGCCTGAATGCTCTCCGCAGAGACAAAATTTTCTTGGGTAATCCTGGTTGTTAGGATGGAGGATGTAAATAATGGGGAGAGTTTAAATTGAATATTTGACAACACTGAAATCCTCTGAGCGTGCATTGAATTTTTACTTGAAAAAAAAAAAGCTTTATTTACATGGAAGGCCTGCAAAGGCTTCAAACAAATCCCTTGTATCATTTAGGGGGAGAAATATTTTCTCTGACCCTCACACTTGGAAATGACAGGTGCTGTCTCCTATGTACGGGGGAAATAAAGTCCCTTGGAAGAGGCTGTTTTAGGTGATTACTTAAGCCAATTTGCTTCTAAAATGACAAGATTCGCAAACTGCCCATTAGCACATTGGCATATCAAAAGATAATGATGTTCCCCAGGAAGATTAAAGCACTATATTGGTTTCCACTTCCTGGGCAGAGGGAGCAGGTCAGGGAGGGAGGAAGGGGAGGCCTGGCTTCTGCAAAACGGCTGTAGCTACTCGAAGGTTCTAGACTGTTGGACAGGGGAGGAAAAGCAGGGAGATGGGAAAGTAGAATTCAGGCAGAATCAGGGCTTAAGAAGGAAAGGAGAAAAGTATGAGTTTTCAGAAATTTCTTTAGCCATTTGATACAGGCTAAAGAGGAAAAGTTGAAACTGAGCTTTCTCTGTATCACCTACACTGGGACAGGCGCACGGTTTGCAGGGTGCCTGTGGATCATCCTCTGAGGTACCCCGACTGCACGGTCTATAAAAGGCTCAGGTGTTAGTGTGCTAATTGCAGGTCTGTCACCACCTCTGAGAATCTGGGAAAGGCCTCCTCTGTTCTTGCCCATCCAATGCAGAATGTGTAGGAGAGGACCCAGAAGTTCACCCCAGCCCACGCTGCATCCTGTTTTCTGGATGCGTCCAAAAAAAAAAAAAAAAAAATCAAATAGAGGCCCCCCCTCCACCTTCTGCAAAACAAACTGAGAGGGATAGCTCGCTCTGCTTGAGGCTTTCTGTCCCTTGTGTGCACATTTGTTTTTTGGAGACGTCCAAAAAAAAAAAAAAAAAATCAAATAGAGGCCCCCCCTCCACCTTCTGCAAAACAAACTGAGAGGGATAGCTCGCTCTGCTTGAGGCTTTCTGTCCCTTGTGTGCACATTTTTTGACACAAGCCCTTCTAGAGAAGGAGATGTGGAGGGAACCTTCTGGCTGCCTGTCATTGCTGGCCTGTGGTGGAAATGTACTGCAGTGCATGCCTGCCTTGTTACATCTCAGGTGACCTCTCATGTGAGGCACCCAGGGACCCCAGCATCCTGTGTCAGCAGGGCTAAGGAAGCAGCTGAGTCCGGGCAGAGACCCAGGGGACTGAGCAGACAGCCAGGGCTCGCACAGAAAGAATTGCTCAGACGGACGTTACATGATTTTCAGACAACCTTGCAAAGCCAGGTGTCATTCGGAAAAGTGTTCCTATCCAGCGACAGGGCATGGTCTGAACACAGATTTGTGGAAAAGACTGAGCAGCAGGTCAGAAGTTGCCAGGGAAGAGACTGGAAAGAGAGGGGCTGGGTCCCAGCCATCCAGGTGAAAAACACATCAAGAGCTGGTCCGGGTAACACTGGTGTGCTGTCTGTGGTTGGCCGGGGCTCCTCAGCTGGCAGGGCAGGCAGCTACACCCTGCTGGCCCCAGACTGAACAAGGCCCCCAAGCAGGGGGTGAGAGCCAAGAGAGGACACAGAACTGAAGACGATGCAAAGTCAAAGGCAGAACAAAGGATGGAGAGCAGAACCTCATGGGAGGCGCCTGGAATCAGCACCACTGAGACCAAGCCTGCCACCCCTAGGATAGGGCTTCCCAGAGGGGACCCAGCTTCCCCTGACATCCACAAAATTCTACCAGATAGCTGGATGCTGCTCCAACATTATTTCAGGTTTCTCTACGTGTTCCTGTGCAGTTCTGCCCCTGGGATGTTGAGGGGCTCTGCCCCCAACTGCTGGGGACTGAGTAAATGGCAGATTTCTGCACCAGCCCAATTATTGGTGGGCGGTCAGCTTAGCCGAGATATTCAGAAGCCAAGACACACGGATGAGGCAGGTCCTTCAGGGTCTGCCTTAGTGGGCACGAGGCTGCTGGTAAACATCTCCCTAGTAAGAGACAACCTTGGGGAATTAGGGCAGCCAAGAGGGGCAGATGGGTTAACGTCTGCCTGTAGGTGGTAACTTAGGGTCCTTTGTCAACTCTCAAATCAGCACTGAAAAACAGACCTATTTTGTGGGTGACATTCTGTGCTATTGTAGGTCTTATTTCAATGCATTTCAGATGCTAAAAATATGGTACAGACATTCTCACAGGTTAAGGAGGAAGCTGTGTTTAACTGTCACAAACTTAAATCTCTCATTAGAACTGCATTTGCTAATGACATAATTCGTATTTAAATTGATAAACCTAGAAAAACGTAACTGCTTATTGTACTGAGGGACCAACAGAACTGTGTAAGAGTAATGTGAAGCTCTCAAACACACAAACAGAATGCTTTCCATTTGATTAAAGACCAAGGTGTTCCTCTATTCGCAAAAGCGTAACTTGTCATGTCATTTTCAGTATTCCAGGCCAGTTCAAGCCATCAATAGACTCAGTGTCTTATGGCTTTAACTATGTTTTGGGAACATCTATGCTTTGTCCTTCTGAAAATCTCCCCCCTCCGCAAATCTGGGGAAATAGATGAGGTCAAATCACTCTGTCGGGGGGCGGGCAACAAGCTGGTTCTTTACACATTTGCAGAAAGCTATAGATCACCCTTGGGCTCTTTCAATGAGGAAAGTCTGTTAAATATCGTAACTTTGGCAAAAGATTAGATAGACCTCCTTAATCCTCCTCTACAAGTGAGCGAAAATGACTTCTGTGAGAGGCTGCAGGCAGAAAACTGGTTATTTCCATCCGTGTGCTGTTCGAGTGACTGTTGTCTTGGAAACGTGAAGGCCATCACACATGGAAACAGATGATAGATGGTGAGAAGTAATTGACAAAGCCATAGCTAACACGTGCCTGTTGAACTTGGGCAGAGTCTCTTAAAATTAATTGGGGGAAGGGGAGGCTTGCTGGCAGACATGTCATCACGTAAGGCTATAGCATCCTTCTCTAAGACAAGGTCCTTGTGACATCCCTACTCCCTTATCGCTGTACAGTTCTTGGAGTGTGTACCAACCTCCAGCTGAGTGAAATGAAGCAAAGAATCATAGAGGAATCACCCAAAGTCCCGGCTGACCAGTGGCAGAATTAGGACCAGAACCCGGGTGGTGTGATCACTCCCTAAACTATGGCACTTGGTGTTTCCTGAACCAGAGCTTGGGCGGGGGCTTGCCCAGATAACAGCCTTGGTCTCTTTGCCAAATCAGGCCCCCAGAATGCCTCATGCACCCCTGAGGTTTGAGAACTCAGGAAAAGAGCCCCAGAGAGAAACCCAGACTCTACGAGGCTCCAAAATATTTGTGATCCCTAACTGATAATGAGAGGACTTAACCTACAACCCCAGGTATATTCCCAACAGGAAGCGGAGACCACCCTTCACAACTGGACACACAGACTTCCCTGATGAAGTTCCCAGGAGAACTAGTCAGTGTCCATTGGCCTTAAACCAATGGGCTACCAGGGCGGGGCTCCCACACGGGTTTTGTTTCTGTGGCCCCTCCCACATTTGCCCTGCTTCTCCGTGACCCTGCCCCTCTCCTGAGCCGGCCACACAGAGGCCAATGCTGCTTTTGGTCAATCACTTCTTCCCTACGTTTCTGGGTTATCGCTGATACACAGTTTGCTCTTTCAGAATCCTTGTAACCGTCCAATGGCTCATTTCCACAAGCACAAGCACACGCAGTATTTGTCATTAAAAAAAAAATCCACTTTTAATTTATTCATGCATCTTCTTTACTTATCTCCCCATTCCTAACCAAATGTCTCTTCTTAGTGGTGTTTTCAACACCTTCTCCTCTGAGTAGTCACTGGACATGTTAAGCTTAATCATGTTCGTAAGACACTTCAGTACAAAGTCCAAACATAACCAAACCAATCAACCAACCAAAGACAATGGCTTGGGCTACCATGTAAGAACATAAGGTGGCTTCTTTTGAAGGTAACCTAAATGGATGCTCTTTTGCTCTGGAAGGTAGCCCTGCTTATTTTGAATGTTATTATTTGACAGTGTGTAAGCAGAAAAGCATCCATAGCTGAGTAGTAACAAGCAATAAACAGGCCCTGAACTGTTTCCTAGATGTTGAAAGAGTGAGCAAAGCTGTTCCAGTCTGGGGCCAGGGTCCCTCCAATGTGTATAGGATGCGTCCTGAACGCTTTCAGTTTTCCATCTGCCTGAGCACCAGTTTTTCTCATGAGCAAAGCCCGACTCTGCCCTGCAACCAATAAGACGATAGGAGGTCAGAACAACAATGCCCTTCCATTCATCCCCAGCTAAGTCTTCCTCCTGTGGGCCTCTCCGGCAGCCTGGGAATCTCCGTCACCCTCGCCAGCATGGGATCTGAGGATGAGTGGGAATACTCCCTACCAGCCTTCTGAAAGGAAGGCCAACTCTGGCCTTTATTCCTACCAATTCCTCTCTTTGGAGCAGAATTCAAACAGGACCCCAGCTCTGCCCATCTTTTTTCCATCTGTCATTTGCGCTTTCAAAGCTGCACTCCCATACTCTTATCTAAGACTGGATCCTTGATTTCCACATCTGTCATTTAGGTATAATAATACCTACTCTAAAGTACAGTGGTGAGGATTTAATAAGACAATATTTGTCAATGTGATTAGCACTAATTCTTTTTTTTTTTTTAATATTTATTTATTTATTTATTTTGGCTGCCCTGGGTGTTAGTTGCGGCACGCGGGATCTTCGTTGCAGCATGTGGGCTTCTTAGTTGCGGCATGCCTGTGGGATCTAGTTCCCCACCCAGGGATTGAACCCGGGCCCCCTGCATTGGGAGCACGGAGTCTTACCCACTGGACCACCAGGGAAGTCCCAGCACTAATTCTTACCCAAAGTATTTCAGAATGGTTTTGGGTATAAGTGTCACAACTATTATATATTTATTATAGATTATATACCTAACATGTGAACTAACCTTCCTTATCTGTGTTAATACTTTATATTTTATTTTCTATTGTTAAGATTGTCCCACTCTTCTTACTTTAAATTTTAATTTTGTCTGCTTTGTTTTTGCTCACTCTACCCCACCCCACCACCCCTGTCTTTTAGCTTCTTACGTCATTTTATTTTAGATGTGGGTTTGGTTTCTTTCTTTTTTTTAATCACTGCTGGGAGTCTTTGTCTTTTACCAGGAGAATTAAACAATTACCTATTTTGGCATTTCAGGAAATTTAGTCTGAGGTCATTTTGCTTTACATTTTGTATGTTTCCTTTGTGTTCTCTAAGTTACATGCACTGTTTCCTTTCCTTTCCTCTAGTCATTTGTAATTTAAATAAAATTTAAATTTTGTAATGGTCACCTTTAAGCTTCTCTAAGCATATACTCAAATCTATAGTTCCTTAATTCTTGATGCAAAGCAAGTCAATTTCCCCTAACTTGACTTTAAAGGAATCAGCATGAGTTAAGTCAAAATTGTTCCATTCTCTTGGCCCCCTCCAAGGAAACCCCACTGTGAATGTTGTTCAGTTGTGTTCTGAGACCTCATGCAGAAGAGGAAGATTACTCTAGTCTGATTTTCTATTAGCAAGAGTTTAAACACATAGCTTTTGTTTGTTTGTGTTTTCATGTATCAAGAAGTTGAGATGTGGGCCATCCAGGGCTAGTACATCAAGGATGTGTTCAAGATTCCAGATTCTGATTGTGCTTCTCTAGCTTTTGTCCTTGTGTTTCTGGCCTGATTTTTGATCTTAGGGATGCAAAGTTCAATAAGGCATACTTCTTGCTCTCAACGTGCTCACAGAGTAGTAGGTACAGTGGATAAAATAAGTTGTAGATTCTTTGACACTGTCCTCCTTTTGGGATCCAGACTGGCTTTGACCATGAGAATATGGCAGACATGATGCAGTGCCAAGTTTGGGTCCAGGCCTTGCAGATCGGTGGTTTCCAGTTCCTTTCTCTCACAGAGCCCTGAGCCACCGGGTAGGAAGTCTGACCACTCTGCTGAGTGGGCCACGTGGAGACCAGGAAGACGAATGGGGTGGATGAGGCACCTGGCAGAGCCCAGCCTTCCAATCATCCCCACCAAGTGCAGACACGTGACTGAAGTCGTCTGGACTTTCCAGAGGAGACCAGCTGCCAACTGCCTGCTGCCAGGTGACCCCTTGGACACCATGTGGAGTTAAAAATTCATGCAGCAAGGCCTGTCTGAATTCTTGACCCATCACATCGTGAGATAAGATAAAATGATCATTTGAAGCAAAGTAGTATTGGAATAATTTGCTACACAGAAAGAGATTATGAACAGGGATGTGTAAGTAAACAGACAAGTATAAGACAGTATGAAAGGTCAGGGGTAGCTCTTCAGGAGAACAGAGTTCAGTGGTGAATTAAACAAATTTATAGTTTTAGACTTTTTGTTAGAAAGAAGTAATAATAGGCACCTCTTTCTAAATAACAGAAACCCTAACACTATATGCATGCAGTTGAATGACATGGGTTTGAACTGCCAGGTCCACTTACGGGCAGGTTTTGTTCAATGAACACCTACTGCAGTACCTGTGGTTGATTGAATTCCCAGATGCAGAGGAACTCTGGATATGTAAGTCGGTGGACGTAAGTCACACGCGGATTCTCAGCTGCACCCCAACCCCCATGTTGTTCAGAGTCAACTGTTTTTTTTTCAATATCATTTATTTCTGTAATTATTAGTCAGGTCTCTTTTCTGTGGCAGGTGGTAGAAATCTATTTCAAATCAGCAGGAGAAAAAGGACTGAGAAAAAGAAATTCCAGGGTAGCATCCAGAGGCCTAGGGAAGCCACAGGGTCCAGGCTGCAGGGACCACTCTCCATAACCTTCCCAGCTGTTTCATCTGGATTCCTTTCTGCTTGCTTGCTACTCAGACTGGTTCTCTGCACAGGAACGAGAAGGGAAGGTGGCCAATGGCAGCCCAGCAGAAGGAAAACTCCTTCCCCCTGTGTATTTTTTTTTTTTTTTCTTTGCGGTACATGGGCCTCTCACTGTTGTGCCCTCTCCCATTGCGGAGCACAGGCTCCGGACGCGCAGGCTCAGCGGCCATGGCTCCCGGGGCCAGCCACTCTGCGGCATGTGGGATCCTCCTGGACCGGGACACGAACCCATGTCCCCTGCATCGTCAGGCAGACTCTCAACTACTGCGCCACCAGGGAAGGACCCCCAGTGGTTTTTTTTTTTTTTTCTTTGCGGTACATGGGCCTCTCACTGTTGTGCCCTCTCCCATTGCGGAGCACAGGCTCCGGACGCGCAGGCTCAGCGGCCATGGCTCCCGGGGCCAGCCACTCTGCGGCATGTGGGATCCTCCTGGACCGGGACACGAACCCATGTCCCCTGCATCGTCAGGCAGACTCTCAACTACTGCGCCACCAGGGAAGGACCCCCAGTGGTTTTTTTTTTTTTTTCTTTGCGGTACATGGGCCTCTCACTGTTGTGCCCTCTCCCATTGCGGAGCACAGGCTCCGGACGCGCAGGCTCAGCGGCCATGGCTCCCGGGGCCAGCCACTCTGCGGCATGTGGGATCCTCCTGGACCGGGACACGAACCCATGTCCCCTGCATCGTCAGGCAGACTCTCAACTACTGCGCCACCAGGGAAGCCCCCCCCCGCCAGTGTATTTTTATAAACAGTCTTGGGGAGGACTGGCCAGGCTTGGCTCACGCACTCCTGTGCTCTGAGGGTAGGGAATGGAGTCAATGGGAAGAAGGTCCACGGGCACATCACAGACACAGCTGGAAACAGCACTGAGACATCATCACCACTGTCAGAAGATGCTGTACCAGAAATTACAAACTCAGAAGAATTTCCAGAAAAGAGATTTTTGAAAATAAACAAAGTTCAGTATATTGCAGTGCACCATTACTTCAAAAATACAGGTTATTAGGGTATATTAAAATGATTATTAAGTTCCTACTATGTTCAAAGCACACTACAGACTCTAAGCAAGAATAAAATGAAGAGTTTGCCCTTAAGAATCTTTGGATCCAGTTTTTTTTTTTTTTTTTTCTTGCGTCATGCGGGCCTCTCACTGTTGTGGCCTCTCCCATTTGTGGAGCACAGGCTCCGGACGCGCAGGCTCAGCGGCCATGGCTCACGGGCCCAGCCGCTCCGCGGCATGTGGGATCTTCCCGAAACGGGGCACGAACCCGCGTCTCCTGCATCGGCAGGCGGACTCTCAAGCACTGCGCCACCAGGGAAGCCCTGGATCCAGTTTTATCACACGATCCATTAAACTGTAACAGTTTTAACAGTCATAAAAGATATAACTGTGAAAAATTATAGTCTACTTTGGACCAATTTCTGAATATTGCTAAAAATGTAGTTTTATGAAGGGTTCAAAATGTAATTACCTTGAGTAAATCTGTGAAAGAAATGCTGGAGAGGCCATACCGTCCATACTTTATTTTATTTGATTTTAATTTTTTGGCTGCACGGCTTGGGGGAGCATTGGAAGCTCGGAGTCCTAACCACTGGACCTCCAGGGAATTCCCAATAGCATCCTTTTTTTTTTTTTTTTTTTTTTTTTTTTTTTTTTTTTTTTTTTTTAAGAGTGAGGCTTGGCCCCATAACTTACACAAAGTTTCTAAAAATTTATTTAATTTATTTATTTTTGGCTGCATTGGGTCCTCATTGCTGCGCGTGGGCTTTCTCTAGTTGTGGCGAGCAGGGGCTACTCTTCACTGCGGTGCGCGGGCTTCTCATTGCGGTGGCTTCTCTTGTTGTGGAGCACAGGCTCTAGGGAGCACGGGCTTCAGTAGTTGTGGCACGCGGGCTCAGTAGTTGTGGTTCGTGGGCTCTAGAGCACAGGCTCAGTAGTTGTGGCTCACAGGCTTAACTGCTCCACGGCATGTGGGATCTTCCCGGACCAGGGCTTGAACCCGTGTTCAAATGGATTTTATTGATGGAACATTGAATATTGAGGAAAAAATAGACATCCTTTCAAACATGTGTTATTTTATTTACTTTATTAAATTATTAGTTTAGGGCTTCCCTGGTGGCGCAGTGGTTGAGAGTCCACCTGCCGATGCGGGGGATGCGAGTTCGTGCCCCGGGCTGGGAGGATCCCACATGCCGTGGAGCGGTTGGGCCCGTGAGCCATGGCCGCTGGGCCTGCGCTTCCGGAGCCTGTGCTCCGCGGTGGGAGAGGCCGCAGAGGTGAGAGGCCCGCATACCGCAAAAAAAAAAAAAATTATTAGTTTAAAACATTTTTATTATTTTAAGATTGATTCTATTCTATAAAAATCCAGTAAAAGACTGCAGATGAGTGAAAGCTCTGTGGCTATAGTGTGTGTACACGGTTGACTGTCAAGAGTGATATTAAGGTAGTTTATAGAAATATTAAATTTGTTGTTCTTCATATATCATCCACTTTTGAGGGCAGTTAGGTGAAGTTAGGTGAAGAGAGATAGGTTTGGCTGAAAACTCTTAGAATTTTTGACTAACTCTTTAAAAGCAAACCTCTCGTGAAAGACATATCTGCCTCTTGGCTTCTTTTCACTTATTTTACCAGCTTTTAATGACCTCTTTCAATCTGTGCCTTGGTCTTTCTTTATATTTATGAATGTTTTTCTCTGATTGTGTGTTTGCTTATTGCTTCTGTTCCAGTCATTCCTTTTAACTTTAGTTGTTTGCATCTCTTTACATTTTGAAAATCTACAGTCAGGTGGAGCTTTGGAAGTGCATCTTCCAGATCGCTCTCTTGATTTTTACAGTATTGATTCTGTCTTTTGGGACTTCTGATGCAGATGGCAATTCGATGATTACATTTCAATTGTCTGTAATCTTTCCTTCTTTCATCTAACAAATTTTTAATCTCTTCCTGATTTTCAGCCCCCTATTTTTCCATCTCAATTTGTTGTCTCAACAGCTAATCTTTCAATCTTCCTTTTATAAACTGTTCCTATTCTTGAGTATTATTGAGAATTTAAGCAACATTAAGCAATAGATTTCAGAAGATATTTTTGTTTCCTGCACTAGATGATGAAAAATATGTGTTTGCTCTTTTATGTCTCAAAATATATTCTTGGGTCCAATGTTTATTTTCTTTTTATTGCTACTCATCCTTACACAAGGCAAGAGCTAGCAGGGTCTGTCGTTTGCCCTCAAAAAGAATGGAATTTCCTAGCTCCCTTGTTTTTACCTGTTTGAATTTACATGCAGAAGGATATATTGAAGTTTAGAAGCCTTAGCCAAATTTCTGGTGCCTGGTATTTATTTGTCTAATGGGTACCTCTTAGGCCTGCACTGTTCAATACAGTAGCCACTAGCCACATGCAGCTATGAATTAATTAAAATTAAATAAACTTAAAATGTGGTTCCTCATTTGCACTAGCCACATTCCAAGTGTTCAACAGCCTCTGAGTGCAGACATGGGATGTTTCCATCTTTGCAGAAAGTTCTGTCCAACAGTATGCTTGACTGTGAGATTCAATTTCTTTCTGTAAAATTAAAACATTCTAGTTCTTTTCTCTGGCAAGATACAGAAAATGTAAAACTACAGCCCCTGATGGGTATCACTCTCATTCTTCCCATTTCCGTCCATGTGACTACAGTCTTATTCTTTCAAGGTGTAAGATATTCCCATTTATTTACTTCTGTTGGCCGCTGCTGGGGGTTTGATTCTCAGAGAGGATGTGCTCAGAAAGAGACTAATTTCCAGAAACAGAGCCTGGCCAAGGGATGCAGGTGTGGGTGGGAGAGCATGAAGAGTGAAGGGCGGGACCACCGCAGAAACAGCAACTTCACTTTAGAGGTGTGGTCTTTGGCTCCTGGTTGCCAAAGGCCTGTCTCTCTTAAGAGGAGACACAGCAGGAGTAATGAAAGTCTCTTCGGAGTCTCCACGGCCAAGTTGTTGTACCTTAAATCTTCCTCTGTGTCTTGCTTAGAGCAAGACCATCCACCAACTTCCGTATCTCCAGAGAGATTGCGACTTCAATTGGCTTTTGTATTTCAAAGGTTGTTCCAGTGGAAAGATTGGGAAGGGCAAAACAAGTGTTGGAATCCAGAGATCGTCTCTTCAGATTCAGAGCTGATAGTTCATTAAGCACAGTAATAGTTCAACAAATATGTGTTGGAAGTTAAAGTAAACACACAACCCCCTCTCTCCAATAAAATGTAATAATGCCTGAAGCACGCTTTTTAGAACAGAATCCAGTTCCTAGGCACGTATCTGACATTAAGAAGATGCTTAATGAATGTTTATGGAATGGATAAATATGTGAATAATACATCTTAAAAAAAAAACACAGGGCTTCCCAGGTGACGCCGTGGTTAAGAATCCACCTGCCAATGCAAGGGACACGGGTTCGAGCCTTGGTCCGGGAAGATCCCACATGCCATGGAGCAGCTAAGCCCGTGTGCCACAGCTACTGAGCCTGTGCTCTAGAGCCCGTGAACCACAATTACTGAAGCCCACGTGCACCTAGAGCCGGTGCTCCGCAACAAGAGAAGCCACCGCAATGAGAAGCTGGCGCATCGAAACGAAGAGTAGACCCCGCTCGCCACAACTAGAGAAAGCCCACACGCAGTAACAAAGACCCAGCACAGCCAAAAATAATTAAAAACAAACAAACAAAAACCACACAAGTAATTGTCATCACCTGAACGTGGCCAGCTCTCTCTCTGGGAGCTGTGTTTCTCTTTCC
>NW_006782864.1:2742672-2781457 GCF_000442215.2 Lipotes vexillifer
CCCTGTCCTCTTTGGCCCTTCCCTTCCTGGTCTCCAATTCTCCATGCTCCCAGCAGGATCCGAGACCCATAGGCATAACATCCAGCTGGAAACTCAGGAAACACACATCACTGAGCTTACTCCTTTAGTGAGGATGAGAAGTAGAATTAGAACAATCTCTTCTTTCATGAATGTTTTTACTTGCTTTCAAATAAACCTCTTCTTTCTACTCCCTTTTTTCTTTTTTTCCAGAAGAAGTATCTGAAATCCTAACTCAACATCTAGGGAGAAACCTAGCTTGGACTAGATTGAAAATTCCATGAGGGTAGCAGCAATATCTGTCTGTTTCACTGCTGTTTCCGCAGGACCCGTGTGGATTTCTTTCAGCCTGTAGAAAACACATATCTTGATGCTTTACTAAGTGACCAAACAGAATTTTAAGGGTTACAGGATCAATTGAATGTATTTTATTGATGGAGTCTTTTTTTTTTTAATTTGTTTTTTTTTTTTCTGCATTGGGTCTTCATTGCTGCGCGCAGGCTTTCTCTAGTTGCGGTGAGCGGGGGCTACTCTTCATTGCAGTGTGCGGGCTTCTCATTGCGGTGGCTTCTCTTGCTGTGGAGCATGGGCTCTAGGCCTGTGGGCTTCAGTAGTTGTGGCACGCAGGCTCAGTAGTTGTGGCTCACAGGCTCTAGAGTGCAGGCTCAGTAGTTGTGGTGCACGGGCTTAGACCCTCTGCAGCATATGGGATCTTCCCAGACCAGGGATCGAACCCATGTCCCCTGCATTGGCAGGCGGATTCTTCACAACTGCACCATCAGGGAAGTCCCACTGATGGAGTCTTGAAATGAATTCAATATAATCTTATTTTATAGGTAAGGAAACTGAGGAGCAGAGAGGGAACAAGTTTTTAATCATAATAAGAGCATAGTCTTTGGAGCTGAATAAATCTGTATTCCATCATTTGTTAGAAAAGTGACCTTCTGCAGTGGGTTAAATGACTCAGCCTCAATTTTCTTACTTGTAAAATGAGATTAATCATTCTTGCCTTTTCAGATTCTTATGAGATAATGAGCCTGGTGGCCATTCAACAAAGAATAACAATTATAATTGCAGTTATTGTTTTCAAGGACACATAGCAAGTTAGTATCAAAGTGGATCTTCTTGGGCTTCCCTCGTGGCGCAGTGGTTGAGAGTCCGCCTGCCGTTGCTGGGGACACAGTTTCGTGCCCCGGTCCGGGAAGATCCCACATGCTCCGGAGCGGCTGGGCCCGTGAGCCACGGCCACTGAGCCTGCGCGTCCGGCGCCTGTGCTCTGCAACGGGAGAGGCCGCAACAGTGAGAGGCCCGCGTACCGCAAAAAAAAAAAAAAAAAAAAAAAAAAGGAATCTTCTTTTCCCAGCCCTGTGCTCACTCTGTTTTACTTGGTGATGTCGGAATCACATCACGTGTGATGGGAGTTCTGACCCGGAGGTTTGTTGTTGGCTTGGGGAATGGGTCGAGAGGGCAGAGCTGGAGACAGGGTGGATTTAATTAGCCCACTGGCCTTCCTCCAGCTCATCCCCACCTTTTGTATAGACCATTGGAATATATTCAAAATATCCCAGTTCATTGGCCTGCTATGAACTTCACTTGTGAAGGTTGGGCTGTTTCCTGACATTGAGACCGAGTGCCTAGTCTTCCTGTAGTTAAGAAAAGCCTTCCTTTCTCCTTTGTTTTCGCAGTAAAGACTGGTGTCATGGCCTGTGTCAGGTGGAAGGAACATATGCAGAACAGAGGTCGACACTGGTGACATGTAAGAATACACGCAGACTTGGATGGGAAGGTTCTACCAGGGAGACAGATGCCCTCCTCCAATGCAACCCAGAGGAATGGAGACAAATCCTCCTCCATGACAGCTACTCTCTTTATTTCAGCCCCTGTATCAGAGGCCAGAAAACTTTTTTTCTGTAAAGGGCCAGGTAGTAAGTATCCTGGGCTTTGTGGATCAGATGGTCCTGCCACTGTAGCATGGAAAGGGCTGTATTCAATACAGAAATTAATGAGTGCACTTGTACTCAATAGCCCTTTTTCTAATGAGGAACTGAGATTCGGATTCCATGTAACTTTCACATATCGCAAAGCATTATTCTTCTACGGATATTTTTCAACCCTTTAAAAATATAGAAACTTTTCCTAGCTTGTGGACTGTACAAAAAATTGGAGGGCCCCATGTGGGCTGTGGGCCATTGTTTGCTCACCTGTCCCATTAAATCACAGACCAGAAGATTTTGAGACAATTCAGCTACTGTAGGAGCCGTAGGCGAAGGATGCAAAGTATACAAGCGTGGGTTTCCAGCCCTGCTGTCTTCCACCCTGTGCCATTTGTGTAAATATCTCCTCCTTTAAAATGCAAATCGTTTTTGGATTGTCATACTGAGATGAAAATCATTAGAGCAGGACCAAGTTCCCCTTTGGGAATGCCTGGCTCACTGCAGTTTCAGACATTTCCCCATGAAGCAGGTTTAAAGGAAAAAAGGTAAAAAATACTGATGCCTCATTTCAGAAAAGTTACCACCTCATTTCTGGCATCTTGAGTTCTTGCTCCCATGCCCTTTCTTTCTTTCTAAAATAAATTTATTTATTTAATTTATTTATTATTTTTGGCTGTGTTGGGTCTTCGTTGCTGCACGTGGGCTTTCTCGAGTTGTGGTGGACGCGGGCTACTCTTCGTTGCGGTGCACGGGCTTCTCATTGCAGTGGCTTCTCTTGTTGTGGAGCACGGGCTCTAGGGCACACGGGCTTCAGTAGTTGTAGCACACGGGCTCAGTAGTTGTGGCTCATGGGCTCTAGAGTGCAGGACTCGGTAGTTGTGGTGCACGGGCTTAGTTGCTCCATGGCATGTGGGATCTTCCCAGACCAGGGCTCAAACCTGTGTCCCCTGAATTGGCAGGTGGATTCTTAACCACTGTGCCACCAGGGAAGTCCCCACACCCTTTCTGAAAGGCCTAGAGATCTGTCTTTCTGCCCTGTTCACCAGCCAGACTGGCAGGACTCGAGGCCCAAGGTTTCCAGCACTGAGGGTCTCCTAAGACAGAAGAGGGGGCTCCTCTTCCATTCCAGCTGCAAACATCCCTGCTTCCTCGAAACAAAGGCAGCCCAGATTTGAGGGGCATTTCCTTGCTGTCCCCAGGGCCAGGTGGCTCCAGAGAACTGAAACACACCCCCGTTGGCTGCTGTCACTAGGAACACCAGCTGGCAATTAAGCCTGACAGGGGCCAGAGGTGGCATCCTGCAGAGCCAGTCCTGCCTTGAGAGCCCAAAGCACAGAAAAACAATAAAATATGGTGAGCTGGTGTTCTAGTTCCAGCCTGATTACTAAATAAAAGCAACACAGTCACTTAACCTCTCTGATCCTAGACCGTCTATAAAATGAGAAACTGGATTAGATCAGCCTTCTATGTGGGGGGCAAAGGATTAGGGGTGGAGGGAACAGTCAGGAATGTGCTGGAAGATCATGTTCTAAATCAAATGTCAGCCTCCTTCCCCCAAGCAACCGGAATGGATAGGAATTCGGGTGGGGCACAGGCAGGGTGTGACATTTGACAAAGCTTTGCCAGGTATTCAAATAAGAAGACCCTGCCCCAGGCGAGAACCACTGGGCTAAATCCTCCCTAAAGACCCTTTGGACTCTGACTTTCAATGATTCTTTGAAAGGGCTAGAGTCAAGAGTACTTTCCTTCTGTCCTTCCTTAGTAATCTGCTGTGGGTTAATGGAACACTTAGTTTGAAACAATGGAATACTGCAGTTGTGCCATATTGATTTTTAAAAAAAATTTGTTTAGAGGCAATTTGCTCCCTGCAGCCTTACCCTTGAGATGATATTGTGAGAGTTGGCACTGCTCTGGGTTGAGCAGATGCAGGTGCCTCTTGTAAATGGGAAGATGTTGGTGTCAGGCAGAAGCATCCCAGGTAGAAGTTACACATCACCTTGAACCTGGACAAGGCCAGCTGGATGGGACCAGCTGATGGTCAGCGAGAACCTGGCTTCTGGCAGCCCTAGTCTTGGTGTTATACACATCCTTTTGTTACTCTAAGCCGTGCTTCCACTTGAGGGATGTTCTTGGGTTTTTTCCTGGTTTTCTAAGAAGGTCAAGATGTTCTTCCAAACTTATATGCTCCAACAGACTCCTGTACCTTCTGTTTTGTAATACACATCACACTTGTAGTTAATGGCTTGTTGAGTTGTCCATCTTCTGCACCAGCGTGTAAGCTCCATGCAAGAAGGGACCTTGTCCACCCTGTGTGACACTCTGCCCAGCGTGGTGCCTGGCATATCATGGGAACTGATTAGAAACTTGTTGAATATGAATTCTACCTCATTGAAAGATTCTTTGCCTGTAAAGACTTCCCCCCAAAGAACTGTTTGTTCTCTAAACCACAGCAGCCTGGAGAGCTTAATAATTCCCTTGCTTCATAATTCCTTGCTCAGACTAGGTCCACAGAAATTCCTGGTACTTCAAGCCCCCATTCTAGATGAGACTAGAATAAGAGGAAAGGCTACCCATGAGTTTTTCCTTCATCTTCCTGCCCCTCATCCCCCACTCCATCCTTCATCCTCCAGGTCCCCTGTGGGATCGCAGCCTCAGCAATGAAGTCTAACTTCTCCAAATATACAGGTATCTGCTCAGAGCTGAGGTCCCTGCCAAAGGCGTCTCAGGGATTCGAGAACCTGATGTAATTCTGATGCAGTGCATGATTGAAGGAATGGTACCTTCAGGGCAGATCCAAAAATGTACCAGAAAGAAATAGAAAATATGAATAGACCAACCACAAGCACTGAAATTGAAACTGTGATTACAAATCTTCCAAAGAACAAAAGCCCAGAAAAACAGAGCAGGAGGAATCAGGCTCTCTGACTTCAGACTATACTGCAAAGCTACAGTAATCAAGACAGTATGGTACTGGTGCAAAAACAGAAATACAGATCAATGGAACAGGATAGAAAGCCCAGAGGTAAATGCACATATGGCCACCTTATCTTTGATAAAGGAGGCAAGAATATACAATGGAGAAAAGACAGCCTCTTCAATAAGTGGGGCTGGGAAAACTGGACAGCTACATGTAAAAGAATGAAATTAGAACAATCCCTAACACCATACACAAAAATAATCTCAAAATGGTGAATTCTATCAAAAATTTATAGAAGAGCTAACACCTATACTTCTCAAACTCTTCCAAAATATAGAAGAGGGAGGAATACTCCCAAACTCATTCTATGAGGCCACCATCACCCTGATACCAAAACCAGACAAAAAAAGAAAACTACAGGCCAATATCACTGATGAACATAGATGCAAAAATCCTCAACAAAATACTAGCAAACAGAATCCTATAACACAATAAAAGCATCATACGCCATTATCAAGTAGGGTTTATCCCAGGAATGCAAGGATTCTTCAATATATGCAACTCAATCAATGTGATACACCATATTAACAAATTGAAGGATAAAAAACATATGATAATCTTAATAGATGCAGAAAAAGCTTTTGACAAAATTCAACACCCACTTATGATAAAAACACTCCAGAAAGTAGGACTACAGGGGACCTACCTCAACATAATAAAGGCCATATATGACAAACCCACAGCCAACATCATTCTCAATGGTGAAAAACTGAAACCATTTCCTCTAAGATCAGGAACAAGACAAGGTTGCCCAGTTTCACCACTATTATTCAACATAGTTTTGGAAGTCCTAGCCATGGCAATCAGAGAAGAAAAAGAAATAAAAGGAATACAAATTGGAAAAGAAGAAGTAAAACTGTCATTCTTTGTAGATGACATGATACTATACATAGAGAGTCCTAAAGATGCTACCAGAAAACCTCTAGAGCTAATCAATGAATTTGGTAAGGTAGCAGGATACCAAATTAATGCACAGAAATCTCTTGTATTCCTATACACTAAAGACAAAAAATCTGAAAAGTAAATTAAGGAAACACTCCCATTTACCATTGCAACAAAAAGAATAAAATACCTAGGAATAAACCTACCTAAGGAGACAAAAGACCTGTGTGCAGAAAACTATAAGACACTGATGAAAGAAATTAAAGATGACACAAACAGATGGAGAGAAATACCATGTTCTTGGATTGGAAGAATCAACATTGTGAAAATGACTATACTACCCAAAGCTATATACAGATTCAATGCAATCCCTCTCAAACTACCAATGGCATTTTTCACAGAACTAGAACAAAAAGTTTCACAATTTGTATGGAAACACAAAAGACCCCGAATAGCCAAAGCAATCTTGAGAAAGGAAAACAGAGCTGGAGAAATCAGGCTCCCTGACTTCAGACTATACTACAAAGCTACAGTAATTAAGACTGTATGGTACTGGCACAAAAACAGAAATACAGATCAATGGAACAGGATAGAAAGCCCAGAGATAAACCCACACACACATGGTCACCTTATCTTTGATAAAGGAGGCAAGAGTATACAATGGAGAAAAGACAGCCTCTTCAATAAGAGGTGCTGGAAAACTGGACAGGTACAAGTAAAAGAATGAAATTAGAACACTCCCTAACACCATACACAAAAATAAACTCAAAATGGATTAAAGACCTAAATGTAAGGCCAGACACTATAAAACTCTTAGAGGAAAACAGAGGCAGAACACCTTATGACATAAATCACGGTAAGATCCTTTTTGACCTGCCTCCTAGAGTAATGGAAATAAAAACAAAAGTAAACAAATGGGACCTAATGAAACTTAAAAGCTTTTGCACAGCAAAGGAAACCATAAACAGGATAAAAAGACAACCCTCAGAATGGGAGAAAATATTTACCACTGAACCAACTGACAAAGGATTAATCTCCAAAATATATAAGCAGCTCAATATCAAAAAACACCAAACAAGCCAATCCAAAAATGGGCAGAAGACCTAAATAGACATTTCTCCAAACAAGATATACAGATTGCCAACAAACACACGTAAGGATGCTCAACATCCCTAATCATTAGAGAAATGCAAATCAAAACCACAATGTGGTATCACTTCACACCAGCCAGAATGGCCATTATAAAAAATCTACAAACAATAAATGCTGGAGAGGGTGTGGAGAAAAGGGGACCCTCTTGCACTGTTGGTGGGAACGTAAATTGATACAGCCACTATGGAGAACAGTATGGAGGTTCCTTAAAAAACTAAAAATAGAACTACCATATAACTCAGCAATCCCACTACTGGGCATATACCCTGAGAAAACCATAATTCAAAAAGAGTCATGTACCACAATGTTCACTGCAGCTCTATTTACAACAGCCAGGACATGGAAACAACCTAAGTGTCCATCAACAGATGAATGGATAAAGAAGATGTGGCACATATATATAATGGAATATTACTCAGCCATAAAAAGAAATGAAATTGAGTTATTTGTAATGAGGTGGATGGACCTAGAGTCTGTCATACAGAGTGAAGTAAGTCAGAAAGAGAAAAACAAATGCAGTATGCTAACACATATATATGGAATCTAAAAAAAAAAAAAAAAGAAATGGTTCTGAAAAACCTAGGGGCAGGACAGGAATAAAGATGCAGATGCAGAGAATGGACTTGAGGATACCGGGAAGGGGAAGGGTAAGCTGGGACGAAGTGAGAGAGTGGCATGGACATACATACACTCCCTAATGTGAAACAGATAGCTAGTGGGAAGCAGCCACATAGCACAGGGAGATCGGCTTCGTGCTTTGTGATCACCTAGAGGGTTGGGATAGGGAGGGTAGGAGGGAGATGCAAGAGGGAGGAGATATGGGGATATATGTGTATGTATAGCTGATTCACTTTGTTATACAGCAGAAACTAACACACCATGGTAAAGCAATTTTACTCCAATAAAGATGTTTAAAAAAAAAAAGTGTAAGGACTCTGAAATGGACAAAGGATAGATGAATTATGACTCACCTGGGAGGCAAATGAAATACCCAAAAATGAAAAGGGAAGGAGAAAAGAACAGCTAGGATGGAGATTAGTTTTTATTTTTCCTACCCATTCTTCTTTCTTCCTTTTCCCTCTGTAAATCACGAATCTTTTGCAAATCATTTCCAAAGTTAGCCAGAGAAGAAGAGGAGGGGGTCATTAACTGGCATGAGATGCTCGCTTCTGAGGTTTTCTTTTCTTGAACAATTTTCCTCCTTCTCTGTAGCCCCAGCATGTACAGCTCAAGTGTAGCTGCCCGCAAGCACTCAGGGGTTTTCTTGGCCGGCAGGGCTAGTAAAAGTCCTGCAAATGGAACAGAAGCAGCAGCTTCAGAGCTCTTTGGAAATATTACATGCACTGGGGGGAAATCAACAAAACAAGGAAAAGAGCATTTTAAAATGAGTTGTCTTGTATTTATCCAAGTTCACAGTGCTCTTAGCAGGTTGCAAATTAATACTTCTGGCCAGATTCTGAATAAGCCACAGGGGACCAACAAGAAACTTCCTGCCTGGAAACTAAGAAGGCCTAATGGATCAGCTGTCACTGCCTCTGTTTGGGAGGCAGTTAGAGTTTGTGTCAAGCCATTTCTCCACGTTATGAAAGTCACAGAGTATTTTACATCTTTCAATAACACTCACCATTTGGCAGGCATGCCTTTTTCCCTGCCTTTTTGCTAGCTCCTGTCTTTGCTGGTAACCCAACACTGTCTGGATTTATTCTCTCTCCCAGTCCAGCAGGAAAATAATGGGGAGAAACAGAAGATACATTTACATGTTGATGAGGAAAAGAAAAATCTTAGGTTTCAGGAACTGAAAAAGATTTCCAAGCAGTGGGTACCTAGAGGGAACAGAGGTAGTGGTCTGAGCCTCCCACTGATGGGGGAGACCAGTAAGGGAAGGCATTATTTGGAAAGAACTTGCAAAAACAAAAAAGAAGGAATAACCGTCAGTCTGCTTTTTATTTATCCAGACACCGATAATTCTAAACAATGCCAGCGAAGAAATATTCCTCCAGCCAGATAGTTGCTTCCCTGGCCCCCATGAGATGCAGCTGCTTCAAAGTAACTTACCCCAAATCTTTTTTTTTTTTTTTTTTTTTGGTACTCGGGCCTTTTACTGTGGTGGCCTCTCCAGTTGCGGAGCACAGTCTCCGGGCGCGCAGGCTCAGCGGCCATGGCTCACGCGGCCAGCTGCTCCGCGGCAATGTGGGATCTTCGCGGACCGGGGTACGAACCCGTGTCCCCTGCATCAGCAGGCGAACTCTCAACCACTGCGCCACCAGGGAAACACTGACCCGCATGTTTTATTTACTGAGGAGGAAAGTGAGGGCCCGGAGAGCCGATGGCCCCTGAGCTGGAGCATTTCATAGAACCCTGGTCTGTTTGCTGCCCCCTGGAGGCCTTCCCTCTCCATTACGCCGCCAGACCCCAGGTGAAAGAACACTGGATGAACCCAGTAACTGGGCAAAGTTGGATCCTGCTAAACAAAGGGACATATCTGAGAAACTGGGAAAAAAGCCCAGAGCAGCTGCCCTCTGTCCTTGCCTTGTTTATGAGCCATATTTGAGAATTTTCAATCTTAAGGCTCTTTTTCTATCCTATCCTTCATTTATATAAAAACAGATTTCTTTTCATATTGGAAAATACGGCTATGCTCATATAGGCTCATTTCCATTTTAAAATCATGGTAAGACCCTTCTGATTTTCTGTGTGGTAGGTAGGAATTGCAGTTCTCAAAGACAGGTGTGCAAAGAATATTGTGTTTTTTTAATTAAAAAATCAGTTTAATTTAGACTCACAGTTTTCATCCCACTAAGCAAGCAGGAGGCTCAAGCTCAGGTATTTAGGGGCTGTCCTATCTCAGGGTTGTGGACCCATAGTGCTTTCTTTGCGATTGGGCTGTCCTGCTGGGCCGTTCTACGGCCATCTGCCTGACAGCCCCCCGGCTTATGTTCATTCTTTGGCCTCCTCTCGAGGGCGTTTCCAGTTTCCCTGGATAACATTTCTGCCGTGGTGCTGTTCAGTAGGCATTTCGTTGTTGAATTTCCTGGCATTTTAGTATTTATTATCACATGTGATTTTTTTTTTTTTCCTTTTGAAGTGAATTATTTCTCTCCTGGGCTTTGGGGATCAGAGACATGTTATTTCAGGCCCAACTTGAAAAGGAATTAATCCAAGGAAATGCATCCAGAAGCCAAGAGAGGCCATGTAGGAGGAATCTGACCGACACCCACATCAGGAGCGATTTTGTATTTGATTTACCCACATGAGGTAGATGAGTTCACCACCCAGGGAGTTGTATCTCCCCGAGTTATTTCCCAGTCTGACGTCTCTCTGCCCACAACGTCAGCTTTCCACAAAAAGTGGAAATCATTGGTTTATACCCAACCCTTGTCTTCACTCACTAACTCCACCTGTCAAGCATTTGTCAAATGCCAAGCCTTCCCCCACCCCTGCTTTGCCAACCAGAGAGAAGGAATCAAAAAAAAAAAAAAGAAGAGCCCGGCCCCGGAAGCTGGAAGAAATTGGGATAAACAGGAGTAAGTGATGGGGTCAAAGGGAACAAAGTCTGGGAGTGGATGAGTTTGCCATCCAGACCCACTCTCCTGACGTTAGAATCAGTGAGGAAATACCTAGAATCCTTTCTACTCCTGTGCTTTTTTACAACTGACATAACACCTTCCAGTAAATGACCTCCTTTATTCCTCACAATAGCCCCGGGAGGCAGGCACTTTGCAGATAAACAAATAGAATTCTAGGAGGAAGTCCCCAGCTCTGGGTCATTCATCAGGTTAATAGCACGGTGGGACTGAGTGACCTGCCCCTTCCTCCTATGATCTAGGGTTTGGAACCAGCAAGACCTTGAACAAACAAGCAGAGATTTGATAAGAAATGAATGAAAGGCTCCTTATCCGTGCTGGGATTTCCTAGTTCTTCAAATGAATGTAGGAAGCTTTAGCTTTTAGATAAACTTAGAATCCTTGCCTGGCACCAAGTCACAGCCTGGAGCTGACACAGCGAGCTGCCATAGCTCCAGTCCCGCAAAAAACGAGTGTTCCGTCAAATTTCCGCTGCTTTGCATATGTGTGTGCAGTTCTGCCGTACGGTTCAAGTTCCAGGTGGTCGTACTGAGCTATTTCCATATGTTTGCATAAGCTGCTCTCCGGAATTTGGAATGGAGCTGTTGGACCATTCATGCTTTTGTCTCGTCCCCATTTTGGAATCTAGCATCTTTTCCTCTGGAAACCTCTAGCCCTAGATTGATTATCGCTTTGACCTTGATTAGGTGAGTAACAAATTCGAGACCCGAGACACGAGTTACTTAGAATGTTCTGAACCTCACTGGAGACCAGCTGGGTGGAAGCTTTTAGTCCGGGTCTGGCACAGAGATATCCTCGGAACGCGGTGCTTCACTTCCCCACCTGATGTTTCCTCTTCCACGAGGGAAAGCTTAGGGAGTACAGCGTTCCTGCCTCCGTGCCCTTTGTCTAACTGCTCACTTTGTTCAAAATCAAGATGGAGAGAAAAAGTGTTATTTATTGTCTTCCTTCAAATACTTTATCACTCTTGGCTGTGCACGGTCTAGCCTTCGCCCTGTCCTCTGAAACAATCCACCTCGGGGTCTACAGGAGTGGTGGGGCCATTTATATAGTAAGTGGAATATGATAACATAAGGGTGGGGTAGAAGGAGAAACAGGGCGTCTGCCTATATTGAGTGTATCTGTGGGCGTGATTTCCCAAGATCATGGACCCATTTATATAAACTGGACTCATTTATATTGAAAATAACTGCACCAAACCGAACCCATATGCTGATGGTTAACGCATTCTGTTAAAGTGGGTTCAAAATCCACTATGCTTAGTTAGCTCCATAGAAGCGAAAACCTCTTCTGAGAAGTTGTAGGCTTCGGAGGCTGTCTCACAAATCCATTTCACTGGTCACAGGGGAAACCTCATGAGATTGTGTAAATGGATCCATACAAATCCACTTCCACAAGAAGGAATGCAGTTCAAAGTGATGTCCTGTGTATAATAAAAATAGAACTGATCACATTATTACCTGTATCCAATGTAATCGCCATAACAGTTTGCAGCCACCAGTATTATGAAGCAGAAGATTTATTTATTTATTAAGAAAATATTTATTGCTTATTTTCTGCGGAGGTAGGTGCTCTGGTAGAAATGGATGAACACAAGGTGGGATCCCCAGTGATGCTTAGCTACCAGGATGTAGTATGAGTAACATGGGAAATTAACTAGACAAGTAGATACAAAAAGTACCAAAATGGAGGAATAGTTGGTAAATGCTAGGAAAGTTCTTTGAGGGCTGGGATGGTTAATGGGAGTTCAGAGAAGAGGTGAGTAGGGTCTTAGTAGTGAGATGGGAGCAGTGATGAGGGAAAGTGAAGGTGGGAAACAGTGCCGCAGCCACAGGTACAGCATGGGCAGAAGTTGTGGGATGAAAATTACCTGGAGTTCTTACTGTGGGCGGACTACCCTCGACGGCGATGGTTTTGTTAAGACTGAGTGAGAGACCAGGTGAGAACAATGCGCGGCGGCCAGATGGTGGAATGTCTTGAAATCTGCATTGAAAGGATTCAGACTTTACCCTGTAGATAATGCGGAGCCCTTGAGGATTGTTAAAAGGAGGAGAGGTATGATTAAACTATAAAGATCTTTAGATGAAAAAAAAATCTATACCGTACAGCATAGGCTGATGAGAGCGAGCCTGGAGAGAGAGAAACTGTTAAGTGGATAATGGATTTGTTGACACAACAGGATATTAACTAGAATGGTTGTAGAGGCTTGGGGAAGGTAGCAAGGGTACTAACAATAGAATGGAAGCATAGTTGTTGGGATTTAATGATGGCTTAGACATGAGGAAATAAAGGGTGGGAAGTTAGACCTGACAAAGCTTTCAGATGAAATGTCTGAGAAAGTGGCAGTAGAGACCTACCACCATGGGAAGCTCGACTGGGAAAATTTCAGTTTAAGTAGATGGTGCATCCATTGGCCACTGCTCGCCTGTCATAGCCCTGCTTGGCCAAAGGCACAAAGGCCTTTCTCTTGCAGACTCAGCCCTGCCCAGGTGCTGCACCACTGAGAACCCAGACTCAAGCTCCACTCAAGCCCCTCCTCTCCAGCGGGCAGGCATTGCCATTGTCTGCTAGTCTCACGGTCACTCCCAGTGGCCAGGTCACCTAGAATCAGAATTTGATGTTTCTATTCCAGGTCTGCATTGGGTCTAGGACATATTCCTGAGACCATTCACTTCAATGACCTTTTGTCACATTCCTGCTACCTTTTATCCCAGGGCTACATCTTGCTTCTGGCTTATTCTGCCTCACTTGGATTTACCACCTTGGTTTATCATCCTGTTTTCTTCCTGATACTAAGAACTGCTGCCACTCAACCCTCTGTTCCCAACTGAATCAGACCCCTTAATGATGGATGCCCGTCTGGGATGGATTTGAGTTTGCAGTCGTGGTCCTTCTCTGTCTCCAGAGATGATTAGCTCGTCTTTCTTGACTGGCCCAGTCTTTGGTATCAGAACAAACCCACTGCTTGGTGTCTTGGAACTCTTGTGAGATGAGTGACTATGGCTATTCCCTTAGTGATGGTTAATGATGAAAGTGTGACACACAATTAAAAATGTCAAGGAGATAGTTCAGCCTAAAATATTGAAGCTGACGCAGGAGGTCAGGATTAGACATCCAGATTTTGGATTTATCTCCATGGATAAACACATCATTACAGTTACTACTGAAGTCAATGTCAGATACACACGGACAAATGAGTCAGCAGGAAGCACACATTCCATTATCTTTTTTAGAAATAAGACACTGGTGAAAAGTTGCTATATTTGGGAAAGGACGGAGCACTATTTCCACCTCAATAGTTTTTTGAGAAAAAGAGTTAAAAATGAGCAGAGATTAAAAGTCTGAACGTTGGGAGAGTCTAACATTAGGGACATGGGAGGGAGAAGAGAATTAGCCGTGGAAGGAGGATGAAGGGAGGTGACGGGGGTGTGACTGTGTGGGGTAAGAGGTGACAATCCTACAGAGGTGTTGGGGAGACAGGCAAACCTGCTTACCTGCCGAGGAGGGACTGCCCTCTCCCATTCTTGTGGTCTTTTTTCAGGAAAAGAGTTTGCAATAGCAAAACAACGTAGGAAAACAGCCTTTGGTCTGTGTGTTTCTCTTTGGACAGAGGATTCTGAGCAGGAGTTCTCCTGCCTCCTGGCAGTCATAATGAGAGGATGGAAGCTTGGTGGGGTCTCTACGCAGGGCACCTTGGCGACGGAGGCACCTAGGCCTGTGTCTGTGTCCACAGCACCTGTGGACACAAGAGCGAATCTCATGGGGTTGGAATGCAGAACACGTGAAAAGTTTCCCATTCGATATCAAACAAAAATATATCATGGCCTCAAGCCAGTAGATATTCTGGGACTGGCCTTTTTCTTCCAGCCCCTTACATATAACCAGCTGGAAGTCTTTTTGAAGAGCTGGGCTATTCAACCTGTGAGATGAAGGATTTGCCATTTAATGGGGAGGCCACTTTTCAATGCAGAGGTGGAACGCTAAGTCCTTGGCTTATTCTCCAGGAATTCTCATTCCTTCTTGATAGAATAGGCTTCGTAGAGAAAGACGTGTCAAGGAGCAAATATGTTTTAAGTGTAAAAATAAGCAGGTGTATAGATAGGCAGATTTGAGGGGTATGAGACAGTATTCTGTATCCCCAGGGTACCAGACACCTTCTGATGAAAAGTCAAAAGGAAACACCTGAATTCCTATTTCACAGCCAGTATGAGTTTCTGTTGAAAAATTATGGAAAATAGGATCAGATAGTTTTAGAGTTATTTAATTTGGCTCCGAGTAAAGGAAGGCTCAGTTATGGTGAGGGAAGGACTAGATTGAAGGGTCTGGCACTGAACTTGGCACCATCATGTGTGTGCCCCTCCTCGTGTCTCCTTGAAAAGCATGTCTATTGTACTCCACGGTGCACCATGCCTGAATTCCAATATCTCCATAGTATTTGGGGGCCCAAGGCATTGGATGGGTAAATACAGGGACGAGGACCACAGTGAAGGTCAAAAGACATGAATTCAAGTTCTGTCTCTGCTCTTTACTATTTGTGTGATTCTGCAGATTACTAAAACTCTCTGAATCTCAGTTAACAAATCTGAAAAATGGAAAGATTCCTATGTGCCTTAGGGTTGTCTTAAAGATTGAATGGGTTAATACTTGGTAAACTCTACAAGCACCAGGAAAAGGGCATTTTTAAAGCACCAGTCGCTATTTGGAAACACTCCAACTTGACAAAAATCAAATCACTAAAATTATCACCCAAATCACTGGGAAATATTATTTTCTCATGCAGACAAATAATTTATGAAACAGATGTTTGAGAATAGGATCGATTTTAACTTTCAATTACTCAATACATTATTGACATTATTTATTTAAAAAAAAAATAAAGCACAGTTGGCTGGAAGGAGGGCTTAGAATTCAGAATCCAACCTTCAGGAATGCAAATGGTCAACATGTCTTGGAGGAAGACGCCTCCCATTGGCTTCATGTCTAAAACAACAGAGATCTCCAGTATTGAGTTTACTGACAGGTTGTGAAGAACTCTGCTAGGAATGGTGTTAAGGAAGCTGGCACTTTCTCACTTCTCACAGACATTACTCAAGATGGAGGTGCCGCTGTGACAAAATGTTTCCCGTACGGAAACCTTAAGTGGGACTCCTCAGAAGAAAATCACATGTTTCCATCGTGCTCTGCTGACTGCCCATGCTGCACCAGAGATGAAGGGAAGCTATCTGTGGTTGCAGCTTATTTCAACGTTGTTGGTCATTTATAAACTGGGTGACATCAGGTAGGATATTTAACCTCTTTATATCTGTTTTTCTTTTTTCATCTGCAAAAAAAGTTATAAACAGCCCAGCCAAGTAGGTTGTGGTGAGAACTACATGCAATGACGCCATGAAGACCAGGCTACTAAGCGCTAATAAGACTAATAACACAGAAGAATCTCAACATCAGTTTCCGGCCCTTCTTCCCCACAGCCCCTGCTCAGAGGGTAAATGCTATCAAGTTAAAAAAGTTAGAGCAGTTTGATCGTATACACTCTTCTAAAAGTTGCAGATGACTTGCAGTTGATCTTTCCTTTCTAATCTTCCCTTCTGAATGCATTTTCTCTCTAGATTGGCAAACAAAATTGTGCCATCAACTTCACAATGATTGATTGGGCCACAACATGTATCTCTTATCTTGCGGACTGTGAAAGGCAGGATTGTCTTTTCTAAATAGAGTATTTAGGATTTCTTGTGGAATGTCCAAAAAAATCTACTTAATTAGGATGTTTCCATTTTACTATCAGATTTTTAATTGACCCAGAATGATAGCCACTGCAGAATGGTAGATTGACTCTGATTATCTCAAGCTATTTGGTTATTTTTTTCCTCCTTATTCAAAACTAAGGTCTTGAATAGGCTTGAGGGAATAAGTTGGAGAGAAAAACACCCCAGAACTTTTCTACCATCTTTCCTGGATAGTCGTTACATTCAAATTAGCACAAAGTAAAGGGCTCTGTAAAAGTAGGGTGAAATCCCCAGGTCCCCTAGGGAGTGTCCAGCCAGCAGAATCACTGGGGTGAAGCGTCACTGCTTCCCTCCACTGGCAGGGCTGTCCTGCTGCCACACCTGATGCTCTTTGCCCTCCCGTTTACGTCCTGACTCTGCCAGCATCACCTCTGAAACACGTACGCTGGTTTTGTCACTCTCTGACCTGCCATATTTGAGCAGCTGGTATGGAGCTGGTACCCAGGCTACTGCTGCTGCTGCCTTTGTAAGGGGATGGAAAACACCTCCCTCTGGTATTACAGTGCTGACTGGGTTCTCTTAGAGAGTGACTTTGTCTCCACTTCCTAAAAGGAAGCTAGATGGAAAATACTTCCGTGGTTGGGGTGGAGGACGTTGGCGGAACATACAGAGCATGACACCTCAGAGTGTTTCTTGAGCTGTGTTTAGTTTTCTCCAGTTGCCATAACAACTTCCTACAGATTTGGTAGCTTAAAAAGGACAGAAAAGTATTCTCTCCCAGTTCTTGTGGTCAGAAGTCTGAAATCAAGGCGTCTGCTGGGCTGCACTTCCTCTGAAGACTGTAGGGGCATTCCATCATTTCCTCTTCTGGATTCTGGTGGCTGTTGACATTCCTTGTGGCTGCGGTCACTCCAATCTCTGCCCTAACCTCCACGTGGCCTTCTCTTCTCCCTAAGTCTCTCCTCCAGGTATCTCTTACAAAAACACTTCTCATGGGGTTTAGGGCCCTCCTGATAACCCAGGATGATCTCATCTGTAGATTCTTAGCTTAATTATATCTGCAAAGACTGTTTCTCCAAATAAGATTACATTCACAAGTTCTAGCGATTAGGACCTAGACATATCTTTTTGACGGCCCCCATTCAACCCCCTACAGCCTGCTGCGTGGATTATAGACCTCAGAGGGCAAGGAAACAAGGGTCCCTCTTAAAATAATCCAGGCAAAAGCTGGAGGTGGCTTGGACTAGGTAGTGGTGGTAGGGGCCATGGGAAATGGCCAGATTCTGTCTGTATTTTAAATGTAGGGCTGATGGGAAGTGCTGTTGAACTGGACATGGGTTATGAAGAAAACAGCAGTAGTCAGGGGTGACTCCAGAGTCTTTGGCCTGAACAGCTGGAGAAAAGGGTTTTCACTTAGCGAGTTGAGCAACATTTGGGCAGAACAGGTCTGAGGTGAAAATTGGGAGTCCAGTTTTGCACATGTTACATTTCAGAGGTCTATTTGCGATCCCAAATGAAATGTGACGTAGTCTATTGGATACGTAAATCTGTACGCAAGAATCATCAAGACTCAGTTTTCTAAAGTTCACGGTCATAGTTGGAGGAGACCCATGTGTAGACAGACAATAATAATCCAACTTGATAAGAGCTATTGAAGAGAGGAAAGCAAGTCCCGTGGGGTCTAAGGAAAGGATTTGGGGGCTGGTCTTAACGGGTTTTGGTGGCCACCCAGGCGGAACTCCTCAGCCATCACCGAGAAGCTCCAGGGCAAGGAAGTCACCCAGAGGGAGAGGAGGAAAGAGAGCAGAGAGGGGGACCGTGACAGCACAGGTGGCACTGCAAAAATCTGTTTTATGGGCAGAGAACCCAAGGTGGTTCCACTCTGTGGGCCTGTCAGTGCCTAGGGGACCTGCGGGCCAGCACCTAGGGAGGAATATTGCCCACAAGGAGTGGAGGATAATGATACACAGAGACTGGGGGTTCAGCCAGGCCTCCCATGGAGCAACAGAGGATGGGGGGCGGAGCCAGAGCCCACAGGGCAGGAAGGTTGCACACGCCTGGGAGAGACCTTGTGACTCTGAAAGAACCAGAGGAAGATGTTTGGAACTAACCGTTGTGCAAATTTGCTCCTGGTCATATGTGGCCTCCTGCCCACTTATTAGTGTGTGTCCTGCTTCATGCCCTCAGCCTCTGGGGCCCAAGAGATGAGCTGTAGATGATTATCCTTCTCCTGGGAGAGTACTGCAGACAGCACAGCACGAGCCAACACCCAGAAGCATAAACTACTGGCACATACGAGGGTACTGCGGTGTGCCAAAGCAGCCCAATTCAAGCTCATATTCTTTTACTTTAGAAAAGGAATTTAGCTTTGAATTGACTCCTCCTAATTTTAATGAGTGTGTGTTCAAGTGGGTACACATATACTCTATTCACCCAGTTTGGTGGTAGCTTTCCATCTCCGTATTTGTGTGCACATGTGCTTGTGCGTGTGAATCTCAATGTACATGCCTGGGAGGTGAAATGAATTAAGAAGAAGACAGAAGAAAGGGATATTTGTGTCTGTCACATACATATCACCTTTCTTTGTGAAGTCTAGGGTTCCTCCCAGTGAGAGAGGGCAGAGCTGGGAGCTCTGCTTCTGTGACAACCTGTGACAACCTGTGAGGCAGCATCACCGCTTGCAGCCCATGTTAAAATGACTATCTGTCCAGCATGACATCCTGTCAGGATGCAAACTGGACAAGCTGCCTAGAGCATCCCATTTCAGTAGAATCTGAAGGTCAGATGTTGGTGTAATATTTTTTGGAGCCTTAAGGAGAAAGATGGGCAGAGAACGAGAGAGACCCTCCCTAGATGCTCCTGGAGCCTTGCCTTGGGCTGCCTCGCCCCCAGGCCACCCCTTGTCTGGGATCCTGTCTCACCTTCAGCACTTCCCATCAGGTGTGCCTGGAGTGCAGTGCTCAGCCCTAAAACAATGGAAAGCACAAGTTTCAGGGACAAAGATTGAGGGCGTCACTGTTGGCTGAGCTTTCATCACGAAGCCAGAGCTGAAAGCTACAAAATGAAGTCCACTTGATAAGGTGGTTATTTTGATTTTGATTCAAAGGTTTAAAAAAAATATTTAGAGAAATGAGCAGGAGAGGTAAGTCTCAGCCAAAACCAGATCTTAAAGTGGAGAGGAACCTCTCAAGACCTCTCACTGGGGACATTTGCCTTTTTTGTTAAGATGTGAGATTGGAAAGGCGATCTTTTTTGTTAAATGCCTTTAGTAGCCCTCCACCTTTTCAGATTCTTTTAGCCTTCTCTGCTTTACTGCCATCACGCAAGTAAATTACACTGAATGCAAATTATTGGATAATTCTACTTTTAAAAATGGGGAGAGAGAAAATATAAGTCCATCCAGGTCATCTCTTCTGATCGGCAGATGAGCACAGAGATGCTTGCATGTTTTTGTGGAGCAGACAAGCCTGCACACAGCTCTGTTGGTCCTGTCCAGATGCTGCTAAGCTGAAACACTAATTCACGAGTCGTGAAGTGGCAATGTCACTCGGAAAAAAAATTCAGGTAGATCTGGTGGTTCATAGGAATTTATTGACAAGAAAATATTCTTTGTCCCTTATAATCAGGAAGAAAACCACATGAGCACTGCTGTCTTTTAAAAAAAATAATTGTAGCTTGTCAGAGTCTTAAGCATAGTCCGGCAAAATTCTAATTCCAAAAGATACAGGCACCCCAACATTCACAGCAGCACTATTCACGATAGCTAAGACATGGAAGCAACCTAAGCGTCCATTCACAGATAAATGGATAAAGAAGATGTGGCACGTGGAATATTACTCAGCCATTAAAAAAGAATGAAATAATGCCATTTTCAGCAACATGCATGGACCTAGAGATGATCACACTAAGTGAAGTAAGTCAGAAAGAGAAAGACAAATACCATATGGTATCACTTATATGTCGAATCTAAAATATGACACAAATGAACTTATCTGTGAAACAGAAGCAGACTCACAGACATAGAGAATAGACTTGCGGTTGCCAAGAGGGATGGGGGGAAGGGGAGGGATAGATTGGGAGTTTGGGACTAGTAGACGCAAACTACTGCGTATAGAATGGATAAACAACAAGGTCCTACTGTACGGCACGGGGAATTATATTTAATATCCTGTAATAAACCATAATAGAAAAGAATATGAAAAAGAATATATATGTATAATCAAAGCATTTTGCTGTCCAGCAGAAATTAACACAACATTGTAAATCAACTAGACTTCAATAAAAGAAATTTAAAAAAAAGAATGGTCTGGGTGTAGTAAAATGTCCTGGCAGGCACCCACTGGAGGGGTGTTGGTGGGCTGAGTGTGAAAAATTGTGTTAGGCCTTCGCTAAATCACAGTATTTTGAAATTCTTAGGTTCAAGCATGTGGGCACAGGCCACGAAATGGAGCCTTAGCGACCAGCATGGGCTCAGGAGTGAGGTCCCAGCACCCACTCTGGGCCCTACCTTGGTGAGTGTAGGTAATGCATGAATATTTTTAAGGCAGAGTCAGCAGATTCCTGACAAGGGAGCATGGGGCCTGGGGCTGAGATTTCCTCTTCACAGGCTCTGCTTCCTTCTCTAATTAAGTCTTTTAGAGTCTTATAATATTTGGGGGACAACAAAATTAACACACAAGAAACCTTTCATGAGCGTTTGACCACAATATAGGAATGTGATGACTAAGATGACTAAATTATACAATTAAGCAAAATAGTAAAGAATTCTGTTGTTAAGAGGGTTGATACCATAAAATTGGAAAATTATGAATCAGATTACATATCCTTCATATTGATACTGACCAGGGCTCTTGGCCTCCCCACATCAATAGAAATTGACTAGAGGCCAGACAGGAAATTCAGGCAAAGCTTTATGGGGGCCTCTGCTGCAGCAGGCGGGCGGGTAGGCAAAAACAAGTAACAGGCTCCCTTGCTCGCTCTCTGAGCCAGGACCAAGCTGGCTCCTCATATGGGGTGAGGGTAGACGTGTGTCCAGGGGTCAGGCTGGAAGGGTGGCGTGCCCACCTCTTCGGTGGTGTGTGCAGGGGGCATGCGCAGTACCCTGCTTTTGCTCCCGACACCCCGTTTTTGCTCCCAGCTCTTCAGAAGTGGCAGTTGGGTTTTTTTTTTGGTCTTTCTTTAATCTTTTGTCCATAATTTGCCCCAGCTGTGCATGCACGCAGTTATATTTAGTCCCATGTAGTTTCTTTGTATTTTGTTGCTGGAGGAGACATTTGTCCAGGTGCAAGCCCTGCAGAAACGGTCACAGGTCCCAGACCTGTCTCGGTATTTGTTGAATGAGACATTAAGTGAACCTTCTTTGGCCATTTCTCTGCATCTACCACAACCCTCCCAGTCTTGGTAATCCCCCAAGTCCCAGGGAGGCAGGTATCCATTGCTTTCAGATCCTGTTCTATTTTGCTTCCTTCAAGCTCGGATCAAACAAAGGGCAACCTAAGTGATGATCATGAATATTGAACTGAACTTTGCTGGGTCGGGGGGATGGGGAATGACCATATAGTCATTTTTATCACTCTGGTTGTCCTGCATCTGCTTAAGGAAGTGAGACTCAAACATTTCGAGGTAGAAGGAAGAACACTGCCCTCAATGAAGCAAGGTCCCCCGACCTCTTTTTGTATCTCATAACAAACGTTGCTTAGATAGATAAACATGGGGGGTGGATAAATTGGGAGATTGGGATTGAGTTATACCCACTACTATATATAAAATAAATAACTAATAATGACCTACTGTAGAGCACAGGGAACTGTACCCAATACTCTGTAATGACCTACATGAGAAAAGAATCTAAAAAAGAGTGGATACATGTATATGTATAACTGATTCACTCTGCTGTACCCCTGAAACTAACACAACATTATAAATCAACTATACTCCAATATAAAATTTTTAAAAAGAAAAAAATATAAACACTGTTACACAAGGACTTAATTTTCCCCATTTTGCTTTCCAAATCAGTGGTAACATTCCAGTCCCCAGTGCTCAATTTGGAGAGATTCAATGAACCTGTACACAGAAAATGAATCACATCACAGTCGGATCCTGAGCCCTCCTGAAGCCATTAAGCCTTAATATATGTGTTTTTAATATTAGTTGATGTGGAGTTAATAGAAACCAAGTATCCTAGTTACTTAAACATGTTGCTAGGAATATTTTCAAAGCTTAATTCAAAGTCATATTCTATGGCTTCAGGCACCATTTTCATATCACTGGAGTATTATCAGTTCATCTGGGATGAGAAATAAACACTAGGAAATAGACAGTGAAGAGTGTGTGTTTTCCTCATTTTCCTAATACTAGCTATTTGCAAAACAAAACAAAAATACTGAATCTTTAGGAATTGTCTTCCTGGCAATCCATATGAGTTTCCTCTCTCTCTCTTAAAGATTCCTAACAAAAACATAACAAGGCTCCAACAAAGCAAGTCTGGAAAACACGTTTGCTGTGGCTGGACCCTTAGAGATTGTGTACCCCCCGAGTATAATTGGCAATGTTTGGAGACAATTTTGACTGTTATGATGGGGAAAGGGTTAGGTTGCTGTGACTTTGAGAGATATGCTAAACATTCTAAATGCACAGGACTGTCTCCCCGACAAAGAATTATCCTGTCCAAAAATATTAGTAGTGTTGAGGTTGAGAAACCCTGCTGTAGGGAATCCATTTGCTGAGGATAAAATGTCCCAGATGTGCTAAAGGCAGCATCTCCTATAGCAGGGGTCCCCAACCCCCAGGCCGTGGTACCGGTCCACAGCCTGTTAGGAGCCAGGCCGCCCAGCAGGAGGTGAGCGGCCGGCAGGCAAGCGAGTGAAGGCGCATCTGCCACTCCCCACAGTTCCTCATCACTCTCAGTACTGCCTGAACCATTCCCCCTCGACCCCGTCCATGGAAAAGTTGTTTTCCACAAAACTGGTCCCTGGTCCAAAAGACTGGGGACTGCTGTCCTAGAGAAAAGAAGGCTCCCTCTACTTCTGAAGTGTGGGCACACTCCTGGGTCTGCACCCACGCGCATGTGCAGACCCTTCAGGAAGCGGCTCCAGCCCAGCTTCCTCATTGGCTTCCTCCTGGTGTCCCCATGCATGTTGATAACTTCTACCCCTGACCTAATGTGCTTAGTGACAGGCACTACAGAAGGTCCCTGAATGATGATTTCTCAACTGTACCATGGTGCGAAAGCAATACACAGTTAATAGAAACTGAAGTTTGAAGCTTGATCTTTTCCCAGGCTAGTCATCTGAGGGAAGACCCTCCCTGGTATAGGTGAGCAGACCAGGGAGCCGTAGGTCCCATGCCATCATGGGGTAAACAATCCACAGCTTTGTAACCATTCTGTACCGGGACAACCATGCTGTTTTTCACTTAAAACAGTATTCAATAAGTTACGTGAGAGATGCAACACTTTATTATAAAATAAGCTTTGTGTTAGATGATTTTGCCCAACTGTAGGCTAGTGTGTGTGTAATTATTCTGAGCACTTTTAAAACAGACCAAGCTAGGCTAGGATGTTTAGTAGGTTAGAGGTTTTAAATCCATTTTTTTAAAATTAATTTTTATTGGAGTATGGCTGCTTTACAGTACTGTGTTAGCCTCCACTGCACAAAAAAATGAATCAGCCATACACATACAGATATCCCCTCCCTTTTGGACCTCCCTTCCATTTAGATTTAAATCCATTTTAAAACATTTAAAATTTTCAACTTTCAGTATTTTCAAGGTACAATGAGTTTATTGGGAAGTAACCCCATTGTAAGCTGAGAAAGATCTGTAATGTAATGTAATATAAATCAGACCCACATATTAATCTTAATTAATGAAAATAGGTACATGTCTAAGTCTTCTCAGCTTTATCTCTCCACTTAGACCATAGGCTCCTTCTCTTTCTTATCTAACAAGATAGTGTCTCCCTAACACCCAATACAGAGCTAGCCTCAAAGACGATTTCAGTGCAACTTGTTTGTTGATGGAATGGCATATACTTACCTGCATTTATTAATTCGCTTAAATTTACAATGATCTGCTCTATTAAATAAAGCACAAAACCAAAATAATCAAGTCACAATGGAAGACATTTAAAGAAAACAACCCCCCCCCCAAACAACTCCACTCATGACTAGATTTGGAGGCATAATCTCACAGCATTGAAAACCTGACAGAAGAAATCACTTATTCATTCACCAAACATTGAAAGAACAGCTAATATGTGGTTGCCTATTGGGAACACAGGAGAGTGAATAGCTTTCTTCTGTGAATCACAAAGTCTCAACATATAAGAGGGCAAATGAGTCACCAGTTGGATGGAAGTGTGATAATCCATATACAGGTCCAAGGGCTGTGAGAGCCCAAGGGGGAGTGATTTGCTCTTTGGATCTGGGAGACATCTGAGAATATTAGGCTTAGAAAGATGGGTAGAAATTTTCCAAGTGAATAACAACACAAAGGGATTATTTCCTGACAGAGAAAAAACAAACAAAGATGAAGGAATACAAACTCTTGGTGAGATCAGATACTAATCTACTGTTAGTCTGGTAAAATTGAACTCTCACATGAGCGGGGTGAAATTTCATGAAATTTATGAAATCATAAATTAAGGATGGAGAATGAAGAGTCATAAAAACCATGTTGAGGGCTTTGGTTTTTTGTCTATAGTCAGTGTTTAAGAAGGGGAGCTCTCTTTCCTCAGGTCCAAGGTCTTATGGGTGATGATGGGGAGGTTTGCATCTGGAGAAAGCTTTGGAGGCTGCAGAGGCATTGGATGGGTGAGGGAGTTAAATTCAACCGCGAAACATCGGCTTGTATAAGTAGACACTGAATCTACAGGTCCAGATAGTATTGTTCTCTGTGTAACTGGGAGACAGTCAAAGAGGGAGAATGAAGACTTTTAGAGCAGTGTCACTGGCAGAGCTTTCTTTTTGGAGCTGGCACACCCTTCGTGAGCACCTGTGCTTTCCCGTGGCAGGAATCTGTCTGGATGTCTGTCTGCTGTGAAGTGGGCTCAGGGATCAACGGAAACTGCAGAATCCACTCTCTGTTTGCTGCCAATCCCTTCCTGCTTTCTGTCTCCCCTTGATAAAACGAATAAAGTAAACCGGAGCTATCGGGCTTCAAAGAGCTGCACGAAAATGTAGGAATGAATAACAAGATCGTAGATGTGGGTGAGCACCCACATTAAACCTGGTCTGTCACTTGTAGGTGGTGGGGCCTTCTGCCAGCAACTGTGATGATGTCTTGTTAGCTTTCTCCATTGCGAAGAAATTCCTCATTTCTTCTTTTACCTCCCCACCCTTCTTTTGAAAATACGCAGTTTTAAAAAATGATAAAAATACTGTACACTTATTAGTGGGAAACTTGAGACACGCAGAAAAAGATAAAGAAATAATACAAATCACCCACTTTCGCAACTTCCAGAGACAATCATCGTTCATATTTGAGAGGCGTGGGATAATCAGATGAAGGCTTCATACTCTATTGCAGATAATGACCAAAGCTAATTTTATAATTTTCTATTTTGCTGGAAATCCTATCACCATACAGGGTCTGTGAATTGGATGGAAAGGAGAAGTTATCACTACTCTCAGAAATATTTACCTACCTTCCTTCAGGTCACCCAACATCAGGCAGTGATGAGTTAGACCCAACAAGACATGCACCAACTCTCAGCATGAGGCATTTAGTGTATCTTCAGATGTGGTACTAGGGAAGTGGATTGGCCGTGAATGGACCCTTCGTGAAAGAGTATATGAGTTGTTGCCTTTGGGTTTAAGGCTCTTGGGTGGAACACAGTAGCTGTTGAGGACGATGACTGCCTGGTCACCATTCCACATGGTCATTGGCTAATAATGTCAACTAACATAAGCCCATTTTATATTGGCAGCTCTTTTTTCTTCCTTTTTACTGCAGCCTGAAGAGGAGGCACAGGAAGAATCAATCTTAGATTGTTAAATGGGATTCCTTTCATTCAGTAACTGATAGATCTGGAAGACCATGTTGCCACCACAACGCCTGATGACATCTGGAGCCCACTCTTTATTCATTCAGGTCAACTTATTTCCCTGTTAGACACAAAATCACTGAGTGAGATCCACTGGAATCAAGATGAGTTTTTGCTCTCTTGGTTTACCTGATGGGGAGTCCTGTGGTTCAGTCAATTACCAGGGGCTCCGAGGAACTGTGAACCACTGCTGGGTGTGGCCAGCTCCTGGCATCATACCTTCACAGTATGACTCAGAGAGCTTTCTGCTCCCATATAGCTTCTTAACTTGATTTGCCTAAAATTCTTTGCTTTGGTGACACTGGAGGTCCCACCTTCAATGCCAAGAGGAATAAAAAAAAAAAAGAAGAGATGTGTGGAGAAGGCAGGAGGTGGCACTTTTGTGCCCATATTGTGTGTCAGGGGTCTTGCTTCACCCAGATCTTTAAAACTCAGTGGACTGAGCTACAAATAATGCCCGGACATGGTCAAAAATGACATACAATTCAGGTCATTATCCTAGACCCCTTATTTGCTCATGATTTTCTTATGCTTTCGCTCCTGGCATGTGGCCCTTAGTCACACCCCCCGGCTTTGCTCTCCAATTCTGGCAACTCCATTGATCAACTATTGGAATCCTCCTTTGATGAACTGAATTTTGGAATCTCACCCTTTTCCAGTCTCTTCATTGGTTCTGCTTTGCTTAGTGGTATGAGATGGAGAACTATTCACTCCAGCCCTAAAATCCTACAAGCTGGGTCCTGGGGATGTTTTACCTCAAGCTCAAGGTTACCACACCCCGGCCCATAAAGCATCACTGGGGGGAAATGGCACAGGCAGGGTTTTCACCACTCTATAGCCGGGTGTTTTCTCACCTTTCACTTAACCAGTGAAATTACTGACCTTGACTTCAGCCCAACGATTGCTCCCTGTCTCCCTTAAAATCTTTGGGGGACATCTAATGTTGCCCCATATCAGGGGGATCGGGAAAGTGGGGAAGAGTCCAAACTCTGTGACCACTGCGCTTACCTTACAAGAGTCTGACATGGCGAGTACCGTATGTGAGAATCAGGGTTGTCCTCCTTAATTGGCAAGGAAAATGGGCCACCAGCTTCTTAGAGCAGGTTCCACCTTTTCAAGTCTGCAACAGCACCTTTCTTGGAGTCCAAATGCTCAGGCTTCAAAGTACTACACTCATTTATCACTAAGGAGGGAGTGTACTGCCAGGAAGGCAGGATGGTGGTGCCCTCCAGCAAGTGGCCTGGACGTAGTCTCAGTACAGCCCAGGCAGTTAACTTCCTTTGACCCCTGCCACTCCCTCAACACCATCCCTGACTCCTAGCCTCTACCCATGAGGCCGGCAATTCCGCCAGGTTGAAGTAAGACGGGAATAATAAGGATGGGTGGGAGGTATGTATTCCAATAATATTTAAGAGGTAGAATTGATCAGGTCTTGATGACTGCCTGGGTGCTTTGGGTAAGGAACCTGGATTTCTAGGATGACCAGGAGCTTAGCCTATAGACTACAGAAGAAGGAACATTTGGGGAAGAAGAGGATTAGTTTGTTTTGTCATCTATTTATTATTTTAACAAATACCGTGTAGTTTGGTGTTATTATTTTAATGTATTAAATAATATTAATTTACTGCTTAACTTGATCATTCTTTTGAAGTTGTTATTAACATTTATTAATTGTCCACCATATGCCAGGCACTAATTGAGATGTTGAGTATTGAGCAGGAAACAAACCAGACTAAACCTCTGCCATCAAGTAGTTTATATCCTAGTGGAGGGGGGAAGGGTTTAAAAGGGAAAAATAAGTAAAATGTAGATTGTGTGTTATGGCGAGAGCTAGGAAGAAAAAGAAATCAGGGGAGGGAAGAAAATGAGATACTGGGTTGGGTGGAGGGGAGGCCTCTTGGAGAAGTAACATGTGGACTCACACCTGCAGAAGATGAGAGGATGCTCTGGGCAGGAAGGGGTTCTAGGAGGAGGAAGAGGCAAATGCAATGGCCTTCACGTGTAGGTGAGCTTGGCCTGTTGAGGAAGAGGAAGGCGGACAGGGTAGCTGGTGGGAAACGAGCAGGAGAGCAGTAGGAAGTGAGGCCGGGGCAGTGGTGGGCAAGCCTGACAGGAAGCTTGTGCGCTTCTGCAAGAATTTTGGTTTGATCCGTGAGGGGCTGGCAGACTTTTGGAGGGTTTTGTGCAAAGTACTGGCATCTACTTGATAAGGATTGCAAGATGATAATGATGATAAGACTCACACTGATTTCAGAGATGTTAAACTGTGAAGGAAAAATAAACACGTACCTTAGAATTGATGAAATGGTTATATTTTAGAAGGATCGCACTAGATATTACGGTGGTGACAGATCTAGAGGGGCAGGGGTAGAAGCAAGAGACCCTTTTGGAGGCTACTGCAAATATCTAGGGGACAAAAGAGGGTGGCTTGGATGGTGGGGGTGCAAAGGAGCAGTTAGGAAGGTAACAAGTGTTCAGGTTTTGAAATACTTTCCAAGTCAAGCAGACATCATTAGCTGATGGCATGGTTATAGGATGCGCGAGAAAAAAAGAGTAGACAGTGACTCCAAGGTTTTTGGTCTAAGTGCCCCAAAATATGGAGTTACCACTTACTGAGGTCAGGAGTTGGAGGAATCTTAAGAGGGTATTTTGGTTTCGGACAGGTTGAGATGCCTTTCAGACGTTCAAGAAGAGATGCTGAGTAAACAGTAGGATGTTCATTGCTGTTTTCAGGGGAAAGTCCTGGATTAGAGACGAAAGTCTGGAGCCCTCACCGATGAAAAACATTTAAAGCCAGAAGAGTGAATGGCATTACTAAAGAAGTGAGAGGGATATAGAAAGAGAAGCACTTTAAAATCTGATCCTGGAGCCCTCCAACATGAAGAGGGAGGAAGGACCAGGAAGGGATGTGAGAAGGAGTAGCCTGTGAGGTAAGAGGAAAACCAGAAGAATTTGGCATCTCGGAAGCTGAGGGAAGAAAGTGTAGCAAGGATAAAAGGGTTCAGAAATTGTGCCAAAGGAGGCTGCTGGGTCAAGTAAGATGGATGGACGTTTATGATTAGATTTAGTGTCTAAGTTGGCCATTGGTGATCTTGATGAAAACAGTTCCATTTTAGAGGGGTAGAAGGAACACTTGATTGTCCTAAGATCCAAAGTTAAGGGGAGGATTTGATTGAGCAATGGTGAGTCTACATAACTCTTGGGGCGTTTTCTCAAAGAGAATCAGAGACATGAGGGCAGTAACTGGAGCGAGAAGTGAAATAAAAAGGTTTTTTTTTTTTTTCTTTCTTAAGATGGAGAAAGAATACTATGTTTATAAGAAAATGGGAATGACCCCAGAAGAGACAGAACATTGGATGATGCAGTAGAGAGGGGGTTATTTCCGGTCACGCATCTTTGCGTGGATGAGAAGGGGTGAGATCAGGTCTACTCGTGGGAGGTCAGGCTTAGTAAGGAATAGGCACAGTTCACCCTCATTAATAGGAAAGAGGGCTCAGTACAGAGGCACAGACAGAGGTAGTAAGTAGCAGCATGGTGGGAGATGAGGGAAATTCTCTCTGATTGCTTCTATGCCTTCAGTGAAATGGGAAGCAGTCATCAGTTGGGCAGGAGGATGGTGGAGGAGGTTTGGAGGTTTGAGGAAAGAGAAGGAATGAAATAGTCATCTTGGAGAGCTGGAGAATAAAAAGTAGTATGACTGTAGCAAGAAGGGTCACATTGAGATTTGTGCACATAAATTTAAAGTGAGATTTGTCAGCATGATCCAGGGTATTTTTTTCTAGCCAGGTTCATCTGCTTGGTGCAGGTGCTGAATAAAGGAGAGTCCAGTTGAACAAAAGATGGGCTTGATGCAAAGTGATTATAATGATGCGACAAAGGAAAGGGTCAAGGCAGTTGAGGGTTAATGAAAGGAGTGATTGCTCTAAGCTGGGTTAGGAGAGGTGTGACGGTAGGTATGTAAAGAGAGACTACAGATATGCTAAGACCAATGGCTTGCAGGGAGTAAGCACATAGGAAGTTGTGAATTGAAATTGTGCTGCTTGGCATTGAAATGATGGAGGTGAAGTTACTGATAATGCTGAAATCTAAGATGTATTGAATTTGAGTTGCTTATAAGATACACAGATTGAGGTCATCTGAACTGGTTAGCAAAATGGACCAGAAAGGTCAGGGCTGAAGAAATGGAGCTGGTATTCGGTACAGGTGGTGGTTGAAATCATGGAGGTGAGCGGTCAGAATTGTCCAGGAGACCAGAGAGAGAGAAGGTACTGACTTCTCTTGCTTGTTGGTCTGGAAAAGAGATCAGGCTTTTCTATCATCAGCAAGAAGCAGAAACAAGACTGTCAAACTCCTTTGGAGATGCAGCCATTTGTCGATGTGCATTTATTTATCCATGAAGTGACGTATGTGGAGACAAGGTCCCCTCGGGCAGGGGTCCTGCGTACCTTAAGGGAATTATGGGTTTGGGGAGTGGGGGGGGAATTTGTAGTCTTGAGACCCTAAGCTTTTATTTTCAAACTTCACTCTTTGCAGAGTTTTCCCAGAAACACTCAGTGGCTTTTCACCTTTCCAGGAATTACACATTTTATCTGCAAAGTTACTCATTAAAATTGCCCATCCAGAAACAGGAAAATCCCTGAGAAGCCTCAGACATGACTTTGTGTTCCCTGGCAATAGAAAGCAAAACTCTCTTTGGTCAAAGGGTCCCAGCGAGAGTCCTGCAGTGAGACAAGGCTTGAAGCACTAGAGATTTTTAGAATATTCTGTTGCAAGAGAACTCAATTTTTTATTGATCTCCTTTAGGAAAAAGCTAATTATTTTTGATTGTCTTGACTGAATTGCCAGCAGTGTGGTTTCTCAGGCCTATTGCTTCCATGTATATATAAAAGCACTGAACTTTCAGGTGAGTTCATTCTCTGCCTCAACACCAGACAGCCTTGCGTTTCTTAATTTTAAGTGAAGTCGCCAATAACGACACTTTTCTCACTGTTTTACTCTTGCAATGCTTGAAAGGAAATGTGGCAACATCAGTGGAAATGGCTGAGTCCAGTTATGGAGATGAAACCCACACCCTACAGCTTTGTCCCCAGTGACCCCCCAAATGTCCACGTGCCTGAGAGTCACGGGGGTGTCTCTTTAAAATTTCCTGGGCTCCATTCCTAGAGAATATGGTTTAGCAAATCTGAAGTAGGTCCTGTGAATTTCTTGCAAGCACACAGTTGATGCCAAGTGTGCTGCTCTGAGGACCACATTTGAGAGCCACTACCTATACCATACTAAGGAAGAACAGAACTTTCATCTTCTTGTCTGCAGGGCTCAACTCTCAACAGAAACCTGAAGCTAGACCCTAAATACTGGTATACATGTGTGTTCATTCACTCAGGCCACCATAAAAAAATAGCCCAGATTGGGTGGCTTTAACAACAGAAATTGATTGTCTAGCAGTTCTGGAGACTGGAGCTCTGAGATCAGGGTGTGGGCAGGATTGGTTTCTTCTGAGGCCTCTTGCCTTGCCTTGTAGATGAACGTCTTCTCCCTGTGTCTTCACATAGTGTTTCCTCTGTGTCTCTTCTTATAAAGACACCACTCATATTGGATTAGAGGCCATGCTAATGACCTCATTTTAACTTAACGACTTCTTTAAAAACCTGTCTCCAAATACAGTCACATTCTGGGGTACTAGGAGTTAAGACTTCAACATATGAATCTGGTGGGACACAATTCAGCCCATAACACCACCCTTCTGCGGTCTTAGCTCCGTGAAAACAGAGCCTCTCTCACAAATGCTGCTGAGAAAGGGCAGACCCCCTGGTGGCCTCTGCAGATTCCGGGGGGCCACATGGAAAGCTAAGAAGGGGCGAAGGCAGCAGCAGATGGGACCCAGGGCTGTCTGGACAGTGAGATTGACAGGCTCAGCTTCATGCCCCAAATCCCAGTGGTCACATTCAGTTCTGGGGCTCCCAGCCCAGCTTTCCTTCCTCTCAGCCTACACGTTGCCAGCTTCCTTCCCTCAATTCATGTTTCCCAAGGGCCTGTCACACGCCAGGCAATATTCCAGGAGCTGAGGATGCAGAGGTGAACAAAGACATCCCTGCCCTCCTGGAGCTTACAGTCTAGTGGGGAGACAGACCATTAACAAGTCCATCAGTAGATATGAGGTCAGGCAGTGGTACATACAGGATAAAGCAAGAGGATTGGGAGTGATGGAAGCTGTGAAATGACCCTTCTATGCCACCCCTTCAGTTTCACGAATCCAATGCCCTCTCTCACTTCTTCAAGCAAAACATGTTCTAAGGGGGAAAAGAAATCTATATATGGAAAAAACTTGAGCAGTCCAGCTCTCAGAAAAAAACATACAATAAAAATACAAAAGGGACTTTCAAACTAAGCCCCTCATTCTCTCCCTCAGAATCTTCAAAGCCTTTATTTTAGACCAGGAGTAAAAATCATCTGGGAGGGGTCCTCTTTGAGAATCCTCTTTGAAATTTATGAATGTGTTAGATTCCAGAAAAATGTACATGAGCTTATGTGGCAATTTTATGGACAGTTTTATGGGTTTTACAGATTTTCTGAAATCTTCTATGGACTCAGATTAGGAACCTCTCTTTATGGTAATACGAAGGATAGTCAGAGCTGCAATTTTTGAAGATTTGCTTGATAAGCTGTACGCTAAAACCATTCAGTGCATTGTTTCATTTAACCCTCCCGAGAGAACCGTATATAACGAGTTATCCTGCAAAGCTGATTAAGGATGAAGAAGGTAAGGCTCTAATAGAAAAAGCAAAGGCAGTAGAGCAATCAGTGACGGAGCAAAGGTGTGATTCAAGGAGCCAAGAATCACAGTCACAGTCACACCTGGCCTCTGCCTTTCCTTGTTTAACTTTTTATTTTGAAATACTTATAGATTTACAGAAGAGTAATGAAGATAGTACAGAGACGTCTCATAAAATCTTCACCCGGCTTCCCCTAATGTTAACATGTCATATAACCATGCTAGATTCATCAAAACAACAAAAAAACGACACCAGTCAGCTTAATCAAGAAGACAAGGAGGAAATTCTCTGGTGGTCCAGTGGTTAGGACTGCACGCTTCCACTGCAGGGGGGCACAGGTTCAATCCCTGGGTGGGGAAATAAGATCCCGCGTGCCATGCAGCACGGCCCAAAATAAATAAATAAATAAAATATAAAATAAAAATAAAGTGTACAGTTGGCTTAAGAAAAAAGAAGACAAGGAAAACTGCCAGATAGACAGACACAGAATGACAGGCAAAATAAGTTGAATCGTTAATTGAATTGTCTGTGAAGCTTCACCGAATGACATCAGGGTATTTGGGATTCACCATGATGATTATATAATATCGTGAAAAGTTTAATGAGATTCAGTATTCTGTTTCAGAATTAGTAAAAGTTCCTGGAACTCTCCTCTTGACAGTACTATTTGGGAGCTCAGGATACAGGAGACTTAGGAGTATCCGAGGGAGAGAAACAGAACGTTAGAGAAATTGTAAAGTGGTTGAGTATGGGGGCTCTGGAACGAGGCTGTCTGGATTTGAGTTTATTAATTCTGTAAACTTTGGCACGTTATTTATCATCTCAGTGACTCCATTTTCTCATCTATAAAATAAGGAGTACAATGGTCCTACTTCAAAGTCTTATTGAAATTAACTTAGTTAATATATATCGAGGGCACTTAAAACAGTGCCCAGAATGTAATGGATCCTCAATAAATTTTAGTTATGATAATAATAATAATATAATAGATGTACATAATATATATTACATAGAAAAAAATAATATAGTAGCTTATCATGAGCACTCTCAAAGTCCAGCCTAAGTTTCTTTACCATTTCTTTATATCTCTCACTGGATTTCTAATAAGTCCATTGGGATAAACCTTGGATGTGTGCCCAAGGTGTCCATTGGTCCCTTATTCATTGATCTACCCCCTCCCTTTCTTTTCCTTCCTACCCCTCTTCCGTCATCTCAGCTTTATTCTGCCACAACCCCCAACTCTAGGGCCCTCGTATTAGCATACATTTTTCACCATGGAGCATCTACAAGATAAACAGAAGTTTCTTGTATTGATTTTCTCTTGGAATAACTTTAAAATGTTATTAAACTAAAAGAAACTGTTTGCCCCCAATAAGGATGTAACACACTGAAGGGCATGAAGGGTGACCTTTACGCTCTATCCCCTACTATAATTTTTTGGGCTTTACAGCCACGGAGACCCACTCTGTCCCCACACAGTTATTACATAGAGGCGAGTGGAAGGAGTTATTACATCAGAGCACCTTAAACGTCAGGCAGGATCTAACCACGTGGGAAGTGCAGCAAAGACAACACTCTATCATCTTCACCATTTTCTCCTTCTGAACTCAGAATCTGGGGGTTGCAAGCTTGGATTCTAAGACTCCAAGGCTCCGGGGGGTGGGAAAGACTCTCTCCTCTGTGCTGTAGGAGAAGGAGAACCCATCTCCCTCAAAGAAGGAGCGCCGCTTCCTCCCCGGTCCTGGGAGCTGTCAGCTCTACCCATCTTCTTGCCCCATTTATTGCTTCCTCACTGAGGAAAGAATGTAATTCCTCCCTGGTTCTGCTTCTGGTAAGGACCATGAAGGCTCTGAGATTTCACCCTACTTGCCAGCAAACAAGTTAACCTGCTACTTTTTCATAGATGTTGGAAGGAGACACAAGGTTCCTGGGTCAGAGACAAAGGACGTTATTACTCAGGGCACAGCAGACAGCATGAGCTTCAATTTCACACCGGTTCCTCTTGTCCCCAAGCCCCATGGGGGTGGTGTAGTGACGGGCCCGGGTGGATGCTGCCCATGCAATGGGCTTATCTCAGCTGGGGAATCCCAAGCTTAGGAAACCCCCAATCTTATAAGGAGGCTTCTAGCAAACATGTCCCACGTTTGCCTAGAGGAGACATTATCTTCATTATCCTGATCCTGAAACAAATACCCCCTCTTACTTGGAAGGAGACACTTTTTATCTTCAAAGGCTGTTTGCTATGCCACCACCCTTTTAAGATAGTCTGGAAATAAGCTGTTGAAGTCTTTATCGCAAGATGTGCTGACATGTAAGACACCCAGAGAGGATTGTCATCCAACATTTTTTCAAGGTACTCCTGGATAACCAGATGATGACTGCAGACTTCAGGATGTGCTAGCCTCCACCATCAAAGACAAACTCTCCAGCAGGTTGTATCTGGATGTGTCTGAGCGTAATGACAGAAATACATGCGTTAGGAAGTTCTTACTTCTTAGGTCTAACGTTGAGAGCCATTGGCTTCTTACTGAGTATCTAAAACCTCCTGAACTTGGGGAAATGTATATGACAGTCTGAGTTCATCTGTTCCATATCCGTTAACTCACACATCAAAATCAAAGAGGCATAATGACTCTACGGCTTGGCTATAATGCAATCCAGAGAGGTCCTTGACATGAGCTCTGAAATCTTTGCTTTCTGGCAGGATGACTCATCTAGAACAATTACTCAATCTTTTTAAAATTATTGCCCTCACAAGGAGTTTTTTGAGATTCTTTTTTCCTAATTGCCTCTCCTCTATGAAATGTTGATACCACAGATACGGTCTATCTCTTTATTTGTGGCCTACAGACAATTGCAAAATCAAAGTTTTCTTGTGTACCCAAGAACCAATTTTCACCTCCTTTGGGATGATATCACCCACATTGAGAATGCATGGTCTAGAAGATTCTTGTACTAATTAGGAAAGATATTAGTCTGGATCCTCTGAGAAGCAGATGCCAAGACAGGTTAAACATGCAAGGATTTTAGTAGGAGAAATAGTTGTACAAAAGTGTCTGGAGGGAGGGAAACAGATAAGGTAGTTTGCTAAGCTCAAGCCACAGAGGCCCCATTGGATGTGGTAGCTGAATGTGGACCAAAGGTTATTCACAGACAATTGGTGTTTGTAAATAACTGATACTTGCTGTCCAGCACTGCTGATTACCCCTCTCCCTCTGTTCACATGTGGCACCACCAACCTTATAGAGAGGGGACTGAAATCCCTTCTGATGGAATGGGCTTGAGGCAGACACATGGAATAGAACCCAGAGCTTCTCGAGGCTGGCTGCTTCTTACACGCGCCCCCAGGACCTTTGTTAGACTGCACTTGAACTTCTGAATTTTTCCACAATGCCATCTGCTAGAAGTGTTTTGTCAACGCACTAGAAGTAGAAGATGGGGCCCCCCCTGACAGAGGAGATTCCATGAATGTGTCTAGAAGTTCACTCTTATCTTGAAAGGAGAAACTTGTAAATTTGCTCTTGTATAATTTCTTCTGCTTTTCCCCTCAATCCAGGAACCCTATGTTGTTTGTTTCCCTCACTGTGGGATGTACTTCTCCTCTACCTGAGTCAATTGAACTAACAGGGTGAATCCTTTTACACCTCTCAAAATGCAGATGGTTATCAGGAGAGCTGGGGCTCATGGAATTTCCACCAGCACTTGCTTAATTCGCATGGACTTTATCTCACCTCATGCATCTTTCCTCTTTTCAATGTCATATGTAAAAATATTTCTAACCTCATCAAAAACTTGGAGTCCTTTTTCTGCCAGGTGGTCAATAATTTAGTACCTGCTTCCTCAGCAGTTTCTAATCTGCCAAAAAAAAAAAAAAAAAAGCTCTAGAGCAAGCAGCCACTTAAGTTTCATGACTTTTATACCATGGGCCACCTCTAAACTCTCCCTAATCCCCTGAATTTCCTAACCTTGGAGACATTTTATTCCTTTAACAGTTTCTTGTTATGTTTATTTTTTTTCTTGTTTTTTTTTTTCTTGTTACGTTTGAACCCTAGTTCCAATTACTTATCCCCTGGGACCTACTGTTTCTCCCCCTGCCCTATACCCCTCCTACCCACTCCAAAATCATCAGCTTCACGTTGCCAGTAATTCAAGCACAATTTGCATGGCTTATCCTATTTCTGTCAACCAAACGTCCTGAAGAAGATGAGTCTGGATCCGATGTGGGTTGGGGTCCTTCCCCCAGACTTACATCACTTATGGATCGTCTCTGAAGGAGTACAAACTTAAAAAAAATTCTTTGTGGGATATTTACCATCTCTCAGCTTAACTTTAAAAATGCTACTCATCTCTTCTCCCCCAGTTCAGAATAGGAAAGAAATGTACAGGATGAAGGGGACAAAGAACTGTGTCCTGCTAGACCACCTCTGTCCCCGGCTGAGCCTAGAAATTCCACCTGTAAACAAAGACAGAGATGCTTTGACATTGCATTTTCAGAGGCCATAAAGGAACCGGGTCTCCAGAGCAGTCCTGGGTTGGAAGATGGGGCAGCGTGACCTGCTTCCTGGGATGGGAAAGGGGGGTTATTTGTATTAATTTATTTAAAGAAGCTAAAACTTCTAAGTATTCCAGCCCAGGGGATCCTCTGAGTTGAAAGATGAAGTTACAACCTTCACTTGGTATAAGGTTCTCTTGCACATAAATAGGAAGTTCAACAGCAGAAAATGTTACGTCATCATATGAATAAGGAATGCAGCAAAAATAGAACATTGAGTAAACGTAGCTCAAACTGTATGACGTGCCTATTTTGCACTTAATAATAAATCTGTAGGCAGCTGATTTCTAGAGTGACACAGCGGCTCCACCCTAGAGCCCGTGGAGATGTGTGAGATTTTCTTAGTGTTCCCATAATGGTGCCAAATGGCCAGTTCAGCCTCAGTTATTAGCCCTTTGTATGACTGTGCCTCGAGGTAGGAATTAGGAGAGAGACCAGTGCAGTGAGAGAGAGTAAAGAGCATGTGAGACAGAGTTCTTCTTGTGACCCTCTCTTACATCAGAGATGAAAATCTTTTCCAGAGACTCCTCAACAGATGTCACCTTACAGCTCACTGGTCCGAACTGAGCTAATACTGCCCCAGATCAATCACTGACAGAGGGGATGGGATTTGATGCTTGATGAGGAACAACCACAGTTTACCTCCTGAGACCTGGCGCGTGGCCTCCTGAACAAAACCGGGCATGGTTGTCAAGGAGGAAATAGAGACAAGTAAGAGCACTGCTATGATCGTAAAGGCAGACCTGTGACAGTCAGCTGGCGTATCTTTTGGGCAGTGAGCTCTCTTACCCTTTGTGAAATCTTTTGGAAATGACACCTAAATAAAAGGACTTTGAGGATTATCAATTTCAAATTCTCGCATGCCCTTCCAAAAGAAAATCATTGCGCTGATCTCAGTTATAACACATGTCATTTTACAGAAAAACAAACACACCATGAGCTGTGTGGATATCAGGACCCAATCTCCCTTCATTTCCCCAGGTGCACACAAGACACCTGGAAGATGTTTTCTGCTTGACCTAACGGAATGAAACTCCATTGGATAGATGAGCAAACTTAGATCCACAGAAGAGAAATGACAAGTCCAAGATCACTCAGCTAGGTTTCTTGGAGGGAGAGCAACCAAGAACAGCTTGGCTCTTCCG
>NW_006782864.1:2781467-2816008 GCF_000442215.2 Lipotes vexillifer
TATGGTTTGACTCTAATATTCCCATTTTCACATGCTACTTGTCCAAAGAAGGCATGTGAAGATTTGGGTTGGACCCCCAAAATCAGTCGCTCACGAAAAACTCTGAAGGATGCAGGAGGGTAGTTCTCTCACTACGATCGCATATGGAGCTCAAGGGAGAATTAAACCCTCTTGTTTGATATTTTTTAATGATTTTTCCAGAATGTGTGAACCTTCTGTGGGTTCTCCTAAGCCTGAGGGTGGTAGATGAGGGGTGAGAAAAACTTGTCACAGTCACAGTCCTGTGTCTCTCCCAAACTGTCCCCTGCTGAATGACATTTATTTTTATGAGACCACTGACGATTAGCATTTTTAAGATGCCATTGTCAGTCACAGCCTGTAACAGGAGAACGTTTATAGGTGATGATTTCCTTTCCTTATTACAAAGAGAGAGTGGAAAACAACTCTCTTTGGCTAACTTGTGGAGACACTAATAACCCTTTGTCCTTGACAGACTTGGTGAAAAGACTAATAGAGTTCTCATTAAAGTTAGAAACAAGATAAAGATGTCTATTATCAATACATATTTAATAATATTCTGAAGAATTATCCAATATATGGAGAAAAGAGAAAAAAATAAGTGCAAATGTTAGAAATGAAGTTACTTGTTGCAGTTACTTGTTGTACACCTGGAAAATGCAGGATGATTACTGAAATATTAGAAGCCATAACAAAGTTTAATAAGGAGGCTGGTTTTAAAATTAATATACAAAAACATATATCCATCACCAATCAGCTATAATTATAATCGACAAGCTGTCGTTTGAAGTGCAAAATCAAATATAGGAGAAATATCTAGGAAGTAAATTAATGAGGAATATATAGAACTGATAAACAGGAAACTTTAAATTCTACTAAAGACCCTAAAATAATATTGAATAAATACACATATATTTCATATATTTCAAAATAAGAAAATTCACTAATATAAAAATTCTTTATACGTGTTCATACATGTTCTCTAAATTAATCTATACATTTGATATTTCAGTCAAAAAACAAGATGGGTTTTGGGGGGATTTGATAAAATGATATTTTAAAAGTAACATGCAAGAATAGCTGTATCTACTTTTAAAGGATGAATAACATGGTAAAATAACCATTATCAGACATTTAAGTGTACTAAAATTTTTAAATGTTTATATTGGCACATTAATAGTTGGGTAAGGAGACCAGCTGATGTAATACAATAGTAAGGAATAGACCCTAATATAAATGAGGATTTTGTGGATAGTAAAGACAGCGGTTGGGGAAAGACATATCGTTAAAACTATGTTAAATCAACCTGCTATCTTTTAGAAAATAAATAATGGCAGATTCATTATAAGATTTGAATGTGAAAAGATGGAGGCAAACATAGCTGGATTTCTTTATATAATTGCAGTATGAAGAGGCCTTTCTAAACATGGCAAACCATAACAAAAATAATACCTTTGATTCCTCGAGGCCAAAATTTTAAGAAAACATAATATAAACAGAATTATAAAACAAGTGACAACCTGGAAAAATATTTACAATACATTAATAAAGGATTAATTTTATTTATATATATATATGATTATTTTAAGTTGATAAGACAAAGAACAAACAACCTATTACAAAATGAGGGTCCAATAATTATATTTCTAATACTTTATTCTGGAGGCATACTCATGCAGGAATGCAAAGTTGCGTTTAACAGTAAAATAGTTGTAGTGTTATTTTTAACAGAAGGAAGAGAAAAAAAAACAGAAAGAGGGAAGGAGGGAATGGTGAGAAGAAGGGGGACGGGAAGAGAGGGAGAGAAGAAATCTTTACGAGGAAATCTATCAATCAGAAGTTGGCTCTAGATAATTAATTTTTTTCTAGAAAAATATAATATTGCTTTCCCTTTAAATCCAAACGTGCTACCTGAAAGGCACGGATTTTTTCCATTCTATTTTAAGAAAGTGTTTCTATTTTTATACTATTCCATATCACCTTGTATTAAAAGGATTCAAAGCATAAAATGTGAAAAACTGAGTGAAATAGACAAGATAAAAATTCACATAACTGAAAATACAGAAAAAATTAGAAAGCAAGTCCAATAAGCCAAAGCTATGGAAAAATGCCCATGTTTTTAAGATGCTGTTTTGCAAATTCAGCTCCTGAGCTCCCTGATGGCCCAAGCAAAAAGGTAAAAGTATAGAAAAACTCAAAAGACACAAGGTTTTAAAATGTTGAACAAAGATTTTCCTTACTTTTGAGTTTTTTAAAGTTTTTTAAATTGAAGTATAGTTTCTGTACAATATTATATAAGTTACAGGTGTACAATAGAGTGATTCATGGTTTTTAAAGGTTATACTCCATTTATAGTTATTATAAAATATTGGCTATATTCCATGTTGTACAATACATCATTGTAGCTTATTTTATACGTAATAGTTTGTACCTCTTAGCTCCCTACTCCTATATTATCCCTTACCCCTCCCCACTGGTAATCACTAGTTTGTTCTCTATACCAGTGAGTCTGCTTCTTTTTTGTTATATTCACTAGTTTGTTTTATTTTTTAGATTTCACATATAAGTGATATCATACAGTGTTTGTCTTTCTCTGTCTGACTTATTTCACTTAGCAAAATGCCCTCCGAGTCCATCCATGTTGTTACAAAGGGCAAAATTTCATTCTTTTTTATGGCTGAGTAATATTCCATTGAATATATACACCACATCTTCTTTATCCATTCACCTGTTGATGGACACTTAGGTGGCTTCCATGTCTTGGTAATTCTTAAATTTTGAAGAACTGTCTTATGTGGGTTTTTAGATTCCTTATGTTTGAATGTAGGTGACACTGGACAACGTAGCAAAATGCATTTTCAACAATATTATCCCTATATCATATGCTGCAGCAAAACTGCATGTGCAATTCCGGATATTTCCAAGACCTTTTCCAAATGCCAGTCTATGGCACACGTGTTCCTGGAGGAATGGCAGATGGAGAAGCAGTGTGTTATGCCACAAGAGTCAAAAAAGCACAGTGATTAAGACATGGATCACTCATTGTCTCTGGAGGCAGACTGCTGGGCTTGAATCTCACTCCCCCAACTAATAACTGTGTGACCTTTGGAAAGTTTCTTTACCTCCTCATGCCTCCTCATGCCTCAGTTTCCTTTTTTGTAACATAAGGATAAAAATAATAACTCATAGAATTATGATGATTAAACTACTTAATATATGTGAAGAGTTAGAACAATACATGGTATATAGGAAGAATCCAAGTAGTATTAGCTAAGGAATGATACAGTTAGTCCATCATATTTACCTCAGAATCATATTCAGAATAAAAAAAGCTTTTTGAAAAACTAATATCTTATTTGCCAAGATAAATAATATTTCCCTTTAATCTTTGCACATTAAAAAAGAAAAACAGTTAAATTCTAGATAGCAAATATGGAGATGGTTATTGTACATTATTTCACATTTGTTCTTTCTGTTTTCCTTCTGGGAATCCATCAGTTCTGGGCATCTGTATGGTTCATTTTGCTGACCGAAAGGAGTTGGATGTTTAAAAGTGTGGAAAGGCATTTCTACTAGGACAGCAGCAGTTTGGCAGGCACACTGAGAAGCCTGACCATTCTGTTCCTTGCCTCAGAATTCAGAAGACAGTTCCAGAGTGAAATTACCAAGAAGCACTTATAGAGACAGGACAACTTTGGTACTTAGGAAATAGCTTCTGGTGTATCCTCGAAGAGTCTTTTCTCTGCCCAGTGGATTTCTGTGTCAAAGATTAGTTTTTGATTAGGGAGTGACCAAGACTGTGTGACCAGATGATTCAGGCCAGCCCCGCACTGAGACTTGTGGTTCTATTGGGGTCAGGAATCTGCAGGATTAAAATGGTCAGTCACATCTGGATCAAAAGGTGAACCAGTCATTCTCTGTGGCCCAGAGACTAGTGCAGATTTCCTTAGAGCAATTTGAAAGCTATACATGCCCAGGGAATACCCTAGAGATAATGACTTGGTTGACCTGGGTTATCATTTTAATGAGATGCGGATGTGTCCCCCCTGATTGAGGATTACTTACTACCTTAAATTATAGAGGTTCCACATTCAGGTCCATAGAGGCAGGTGGCCAGCGGGAAAGTGTAGCATTCAGAGCATTTATAGATATCACCCAGATTATTAGCCAGGTATATGCTGCCGTTTAAGAGCTGGATACACTTGTCTCAAATGTCAGTCTAAATCCCACAGAAAGGCCACAGCCTCACTGTGACTTCTTCCAATCTGGGGAATATTTGGCTGTTGACCTTTGGCCCTAAGCTCCAGTTTCTGCTGAATTTACTCAGTTTATGGTGTGTTTCTTTGCCTTTTGTAAGGTCTCCTTGTTCCACCCTACATCAAGCCATAGGTACAGCTGAATTCCTGTCCTTAATTTTCATAGAAAACCACTCATAGATTGTTGTGCGTTTCTAGAAAAGTTTTGTAGGAGGTGGAGTGGGGTTAGGATGGAGTAAGCCAGACGGGTTCTGAGCGAATATTAAATATCCTTGATCTGAAGTAGTGGTGGTGGCCTTCAAGGCCTTCCCGGATCCCATTTAAGCTCCATGTCACTTGACCTTCCCCGTTTTCTGCCTTGTTGTAACTGATTCCTGATTGACCATCCATTTTAAAATTAACTTTATTAGTTTATTTCACAGAAACCAAACTGTAAGCATTTAGAGTATACAATCTGATGAATTTTGACAATCGTATACACAGTAAAACCAGCGCCACCATCAAGATGAAGAAGGTTTACATCACCCACAAGTTTCTTCATGCTTTTTTTTTTTTTAAATTTATTTATTTTGGCTGCGTTGGGTCTTCGTTGCTGCGCGTGGGCTTTCTCTAGTTGTGGTGAGCGGGGGCTACTCTTCGTTGCGGTGCGCGGGCTTCTCATTGCAGTGGCTTCTCTTGTGGCAGAGCACGGGCTCTAGGCGTGTGGGCTTCAGTAGTTGTGGCACATGGGCTCAGTAGTTGTGGCTCGCGGGCTCTAGAGCGCAGGCTCAGTAGTTGTGGCGCACAGGCTTAGTTGCTCCGCGGCATGTGGGATCTTCCCGGACCAGGGCTCGAACCCGTGTCCGCTGCATTGGCAGGTGGATTCTTAGCCACTGAGCCACCAGGGAAGCCCTTCATGCTTCTTTCATTCTAACCTCGCTCTCCCCCAGCCACATGCAATCCCCACATGCAGGTGACTTCTTTTCACTATTGATTAGTCTGCATTTTCTAAAATTTTTAAGAATTTTCTAAAACTCAAATCATAGTATCTACTATGTTGTATTCCTCTTCTGTGCCTGGCTTCCTTCACTCTGTATAAGGATTTTGAGATTCATCCACGTTTATTCCTTTGCATTACTGAGTAGGATCCCATTGTACAGATACACCACATATTGTCCACCATTCGCCTGCTAATGAATGTGTAGGTTGTTTCTAGTTTGGGGCTTTTGCCAAGAAAGCTGCTGAAACATTTGTGTACAAGCTGTTGTGTGGTCATGTGTTTGTTTTTCTTGGGTAAATACCTAGGAGTGGAATGGCTGGCCCATGTGATTAGTGTGTGTTTCACTTAGGAAACTGCTATATTGGCTGCACATTTCACTGCTTCCTTGGCAGTGTATTGTTAAACAGGTAGATGCACTATATCTTTGCCAACAATTGGTGCCGTCAGTTATATGTTTTTATTTTTGTTTTAATATTTAAATGGGTATGTAGTAGGATGACGTTTATTTTCCGGCTCTAGAATTTCCACTGTATTCTCTTTTATATTTTCTATCTCTTTGCTAAGAGTCCCTGTTTTGTATTCATTGCAAGTCCCTGTTTTGTATTCATTGCAAGTAAATATTCCTTTGCCACAAGTTTCTTCATGCTTTTCTTTTTTAATTAATTTATTTTTGTCTGCGTTGGGTCTTTGTTGCTGTGCGCAGGCTTTCTCTAGTTGTGGCGAGTGGGGGCTACTCTTCGTTGCAGTGCACGGGCTTCTCATTGTGGTGGTCTCGTTGCAGAGCACGGGCTCTAGGCATGCGGGCTTCAGTAGCTGTGGCACATGGGCTCAGTAGTTGTGGCTCACGGGCTCTAGAGTGCAGTCTGATACATGTGTTACAGTGGTTTAAAAAATCTTTATCTGCTGATTCCAATATGTGGGCCTTCTCAGGATTGGCCTCTATTCATGTCTTTTCCCTTGAGAATGGGTCCCATTTTCTTGGTTCTTTTTAGTTTGAGGGTACTGGTTGCTGGACATTATGCATCCAATTTCAGAGGATACTGGACATTATGAATGTTATTTTATGGTAACTCTGGATTCTGTTATTTTTCCTCAAAGATTTTTGATATTTGGTTTTAGCAAACAACTCATTTGATTAGATTCAGACGTAACCCCTTTCTCACCTATAGTGGGCACTGCTCAAAACTCAGATCACATCTTTTAGCCTTAGCTGAAAGCTACTTTGAGTCTGCTTACATTTGCCTTTGTCAGCGGCCAGCCAGAAACTTGGGCAACGTTTATATATATAATTCGGTGCCCTCATTTGTGCTTTTACGTTTCTAGGATCCCCCTTCACTTCCTGTGGCCAGGGTCATCTCATGTTCTTCCCTTTGGTTCCCTAGTATAGAAAGATAGCTGCTGTTTGGTCTCCCTTTCAGAATCTTCTCTGCTTTTGTTCATTTTCCAGTGCCTTCGGCTGTTTTTATTTGTTTTTTGAATTTTGTGCAATGTTCATAGTTGCTCTCTGTGGTTGGGTCAGTCTGTGAGGAGCTTATTCCTTTATATCACCAGCACCAAACTCTCATTCATTTTTTATGCTAAATAGATAACTATCTCTTGCAGCTTTTTCATCTTATTCCAACCCATATTTCAGGGTCTTACCTTCCACCCCCAAGTGACTGATTGTGTTCTCCAAAATAAAAATAGGGCTTCCCTGGTGGCACAGTGGTTGAGAATCTGCCTGCTAATGCAGGGGACACGGGTTCGAGCCCTGGTCTGGGAGGACCCCACATGCCACGGAGCAACTAGGCCCGTGAGCCACAACTACTGAGCCTGTGCGTCTGGAGCCTGTGCTCCGCAACAAGGGAGGCCGCCAAAGTGAGAGGCCCGCGCACCGCGATGAAGAGTGGCCCCCGCTTGCCACAACTGGAGAAAGCCCTTGCACAGAAATTAAGACCCAACACAGCCAAAAAATAAATAAATAAAATTAATAAACTCCTACTCCCAACACCTCCTTTAAAAAAAAAATAGTCTTATCTCTAAAGACAAATTTGGGGTGCCAGCTGTTAATACAGATAATCTTCCCACCCCACCCCGTAGTTTTTTTTTTTTTTTTTTTTTTTTTTAACCAATAAATAAAATTAATAAACTCCTACTCCCAACACCTCCTTTAAAAAAAAAATAGTCTTATCTCTAAAGACAAATTTGGGGTGCCAGCTGTTAATACAGATAATCTTCCCACCCCACCCCGTATTTTTTTTTTTTTTTTTTTTTGGTAACCCGGCCACAGAGCTAATAATAGAAGGTTAGAGCCTATAGGTGAGTTTGGGGCAATAAACACAGGGAAGAAGCATGGAACACTATAAAACATTCTATGTTTCTGCAGACTATGCACGACTGAAGAGAAAGAGACCAAGAGAGAACAATAAGTGAGGTCGAGAGAATAAAAGGAGCAATGACCTTATCAAAATAACAGAAGCAGCCAGAGATACAAAGTGGTTGCTCTCCAGCGGAGGCAGCGAAAGCCCTGTAAAATGCTGACTGGATACCAAATAGGTGCAGTGCAGGGTCTGTCGTCTGCTACAGGAAGGGGCAGATGGCAGGTGATGACATAAAGACACAGAAATGGAACAGAAACTCCCAGTCATTTGCAGTGAGATGACTATTCCCAGCTCCCCAGCAAGGAGAGGCTTGGAATAAAAACCACCATGCCATCGTTCCAGCATGACTGATGAGTCAACGTGGTGAGCACATTTGCACACTCTGTAATGTGGTCACCTACCAATAGTTTGTGCTTGTTTTCTCCTGAAGTTTAGAGAGATAATCCTATTCCTGTCTGGTTGGAGTAGGAAGTATCTGATCATTCTCCTACTGTGCACTCAGGCACGGTGCATGCTTGGAGCTCAGAAAGCACTGCCACACCAATAGCTCTGGGAGAGATGGTAGAGAGAGACCAGAGGAGCCCATCCAGGAAAGAAAACTACTTAAAAACAGAGTGTTTCCTGGGCCAATCTGATTATCAGTTTATTAGTAATGTATATGTGTGTGTGTGTGTGTGTGTGTGTGTGTGTGTGTGTATTCTACCTCTTAGACCCTCCAGGATGGCTGAACCACACGTTCTCTGCTCTCTCCCCTCTTTGCTCAGTTCTTTAAATCTATCCAGCTGCTCACAGCAGCATCATACTAAAGACAACCTTCTCAATCTCATACGTTCCTCACACCAACCTCCACTGCACGTGTTCTTCTCAGTCCAGCGACTTGAAAGAGTCATTTACATTTTCTCTCTTGACTTTGTCTCCTAGTCACTTCTGGGTTCATCAAAAAATATTATTATGAAGTATTTCAAATATTCAACAACAGTGTATGTAATGCACGTATAAGCTATGGATGTTAATACCCGTGAAGCCTTCACCCATGTTAAGAAGAGTGATAGTGAAACCAGTGTGCATCTGTCCACAGTGGAGTCCCTTTCCCACCCACCTTTGGCTCCACTATACTGATGTCTCTGGTTTTCATTTTCTTCCTATTCACCACAGTATAACCTACATATATATATTCATTAGCAATGTATTGGGAGTTTTGGTATATTTTCAACTTTGTATAATTTATATGATGTATTTTCCAATACTTGCATTTCCTCTCAATTTTGTAAGAGTTCTTTGTTTTGTTGCAAGTGGCTGCAGTATTCATTTTCACTGCCGTATAATACTCTGTTGCGTGATTATAGTTTAATTTATGTATCCATTCTCTTTTTGAATGACATTTGAAGTTCCTCCAGGTTTTATCTTTTTTTTTTTTTTTTGCAGTACGCGGGCCTCTCTGGTTGAGAATCTGCCTGCTAATGCAGGGGACACGGGTTCGAGCCCTGGTCTGGGAGGACCCCACATGCCACGGAGCAACTAGGCCCGTGAGCCACAACTACTGAGCCTGTGCGTCTGGAGCCTGTGCTCCGCAACAAGGGAGGCCGCCAAAGTGAGAGGCCCGCGCACCGCGATGAAGAGTGGCCCCCGCTTGCCACAACTGGAGAAAGCCCTTGCACAGAAATTAAGACCCAACACAGCCAAAAAATAAATAAATAAAATTAATAAACTCCTACTCCCAACACCTCCTTTAAAAAAAAAATAGTCTTATCTCTAAAGACAAATTTGGGGTGCCAGCTGTTAATACAGATAATCTTCCCACCCCACCCCGTATTTTTTTTTTTTTTTTTTTTTGGTAACCCGGCCACAGAGCTAATAATAGAAGGTTAGAGCCTATAGGTGAGTTTGGGGCAATAAACACAGGGAAGAAGCATGGAACACTATAAAACATTCTATGTTTCTGCAGACTATGCACGACTGAAGAGAAAGAGACCAAGAGAGAACAATAAGTGAGGTCGAGAGAATAAAAGGAGCAATGACCTTATCAAAATAACAGAAGCAGCCAGAGATACAAAGTGGTTGCTCTCCAGCGGAGGCAGCGAAAGCCCTGTAAAATGCTGACTGGATACCAAATAGGTGCAGTGCAGGGTCTGTCGTCTGCTACAGGAAGGGGCAGATGGCAGGTGATGACATAAAGACACAGAAATGGAACAGAAACTCCCAGTCATTTGCAGTGAGATGACTATTCCCAGCTCCCCAGCAAGGAGAGGCTTGGAATAAAAACCACCATGCCATCGTTCCAGCATGACTGATGAGTCAACGTGGTGAGCACATTTGCACACTCTGTAATGTGGTCACCTACCAATAGTTTGTGCTTGTTTTCTCCTGAAGTTTAGAGAGATAATCCTATTCCTGTCTGGTTGGAGTAGGAAGTATCTGATCATTCTCCTACTGTGCACTCAGGCACGGTGCATGCTTGGAGCTCAGAAAGCACTGCCACACCAATAGCTCTGGGAGAGATGGTAGAGAGAGACCAGAGGAGCCCATCCAGGAAAGAAAACTACTTAAAAACAGAGTGTTTCCTGGGCCAATCTGATTATCAGTTTATTAGTAATGTATATGTGTGTGTGTGTGTGTGTGTGTGTGTGTGTGTGTGTATTCTACCTCTTAGACCCTCCAGGATGGCTGAACCACACGTTCTCTGCTCTCTCCCCTCTTTGCTCAGTTCTTTAAATCTATCCAGCTGCTCACAGCAGCATCATACTAAAGACAACCTTCTCAATCTCATACGTTCCTCACACCAACCTCCACTGCACGTGTTCTTCTCAGTCCAGCGACTTGAAAGAGTCATTTACATTTTCTCTCTTGACTTTGTCTCCTAGTCACTTCTGGGTTCATCAAAAAATATTATTATGAAGTATTTCAAATATTCAACAACAGTGTATGTAATGCACGTATAAGCTATGGATGTTAATACCCGTGAAGCCTTCACCCATGTTAAGAAGAGTGATAGTGAAACCAGTGTGCATCTGTCCACAGTGGAGTCCCTTTCCCACCCACCTTTGGCTCCACTATACTGATGTCTCTGGTTTTCATTTTCTTCCTATTCACCACAGTATAACCTACATATATATATTCATTAGCAATGTATTGGGAGTTTTGGTATATTTTCAACTTTGTATAATTTATATGATGTATTTTCCAATACTTGCATTTCCTCTCAATTTTGTAAGAGTTCTTTGTTTTGTTGCAAGTGGCTGCAGTATTCATTTTCACTGCCGTATAATACTCTGTTGCGTGATTATAGTTTAATTTATGTATCCATTCTCTTTTTGAATGACATTTGAAGTTCCTCCAGGTTTTATCTTTTTTTTTTTTTTTTGCAGTACGCGGGCCTCTCACTGTTGTGGCCTCTCCCGTTGCGGAGCACAGGCTCCGGACGCGCAGGCCCAGCGGCCATGGCTCACGGGCCCAGCCGCTCCACGGCACATGGGATCCTCCCAGACCAGGGCACAAACCCGCGTCCCCTGCATCGGCAGGCGGACTCCCAACCACTGCGCCACCAGGGAAGCCCCCAGGTTTTATCTTTTTAAAAAAATTTTTCTCTTCACTCTACATTTCTTTCTTGGGAGACTTACTTTTATAACTTTTAAATATGTTCCCAACTTTCAGTTACCCTCATCTTTAGATCACACATTCAAATTCTGCTGAACATTTCCACCTGTGTATTTCACAAACACCTCAAGTTCATAATTCTTGAATTCGCCCTAATCTTCAACCTGCATCTAATTGATTACAAAATCCTGAGAATTTGACCCACAAAATATTCTGGAATCCATCTTCTCCTTGGCATCCCTGCTATGACTATCCAAGTTTAGCCTTTTACCGTTTCTCCCTTGGGCTGTTGAAACAATAGCACAGTGAGTTTCTCTGCCTTCCCACTTACCCTCTGAGTGACATCATTGGTATAGCCCCCAGAGTGATTTATCTAAAACTCAATGTGACTATATCACTTCCTAATTTTAAATGTCCCCTGGTTTTGAGTCACCTACACTGTAAAATCCAAGCTCCTACCACGGTATCCAGGCACTTCAGATTCCTTGCACTGGCCTTATCCCCTTCTCCTGCCTGTTTACATTTTAGATGCCAAAGACCTCACGGTTCTTCAGATATACTGTGTGGGTTTCTTCCTCCAGGACTTGCGTATGAAGTTCCCTCTGCATAGAATACTCATGTTTCTTTGTTCAGCTGACTATTTCCTTCTCAGTCAGCAAGGTTCGGCCCAGTCAGCACCTTCTTATTCTACCCTGCTCCTGCTTGTCCCATAGACCTTAACCCATCGTGCTTAGGGTGTTCATTTATATGTCTATATTCTCTTCTAGAATATAAACCAGAGAAAAGAGACATTTATTTTTATATACTCAGCACTTAGTACAGTGCCTAGCTCTTAATATTTTCTCAAAAGATGAAAATAGGACTTTGACTTGAAATAGTTAAATTACCTCATCAGACCCTATCACAGTGGCCTGAATGAAATACATGTTGACACTACCCTTCTCTTGCTTAATTTTCAAGCAAGTTTCTGATGTCCAATTAGTTTTTGTTAGTGCGTTAGAATCTACAACATACGGTCTCTATCAAGGGGTACTTGCTGTCTGTTGTACGTTGGGTATGTTGGTATCAGTGCGTTTACCCATTTAGCCAGTGTTCTTGGTCATTATCGCTAAATAATAAACTACCTCAAACTTAATGATATAAAACCACCATTTTCTTGTGCTTGCCAGTCCCAAGAGCCAGATACAGGGCACAGTGGGAATGTCCTGTCTCTGTTCAATGCTGTCTTGGTCCATATGGGAATCACTCCCATGCCTGGTACCTCGGCTGACATTACTTGAAGTCTTAAAATACCTACCCATGGCATCTCCAAGCTGCTCGAGCTTCTCACATAATAGTTTTACTGGGTTCGGAAAGGGATCCTCTCCAAGAGAATCAGGTCACCTGGAATTATTTCTGCAATGTGTGGTTGGTTGAAGCAATCACACCTTCCTAAGCCTGAGCCTCTGAGCTCTAACCGTCTGATGTCTAGACACGAGGGACTGATGACTAGATTCACACATGGGCTGCTCTTTGGAAGCTCCAGCTCAGTGCCCAGCTGGCAGTCTTAGCTGGTGTCCCTTTTAGGGTGGCCCCCAACTGGAGGGAATGATGGATTTCTCATTGACCTGGCCCCTCCCCCCGGGGGAGAGGTGAAGTTATCACACATCAGTAAAAAGCATGCATTTCTCAGTTTCAAGGATTTGGGCCTTGTTTGTTTTGGGGCATTCCTGACCTTTAAGGTTGTTTATCTGGGAATACACTTGACCTTCTGTGATAGACCTTCCGGCTTCCCTGTGGGGAACAGACTCCTACATCCCAAACAGTAACTTTCCATGATCTCACTCTTTTCTCTCCCCTTTTGTTATCAGTCAAGTTTCTCTGGGTCCTGGAGAGAGAACATATTGCCCCAGGGAACAAGATATTTCCCATAAATGCAGGCCTCACCCTGGTGCTGAAACACACCATATTTCGTGCCCTTACTCAGTTTACACTGCAGTTTGGCAGTTGCGGTTGCCTGGGGCGCCCGAGCTCAGCCCCCTCTTCAGTCCTCACACCCAGGCGCTGACCTTCACTCTCCACACCCATCCCTTTCAGCATCACCTCTGCTCTTTCCTTCCACAGGTGCCTTCCTTCTGGACAGAACAATGTCCAATCAATCCAGATGCAGATGGACTACAGCTTGCCCTTCTTTTTTAAAAAAATTAATTAAATTAATTAATTTATTTATTTTTGGCTGCATTGGGTCTGTTGCTGCGTGTGGGCTTTCTCTAGTTGCGGTGAGCGGGGGCTTCTCTTCGTTGTGGTGTGTGCGTTTCTCATTGCGGTGGCTTCTCTTGCTGTGGAGCATGGGCTCTAGGCATGCAGGCTTCAGTAGTTGTGGCATGGGGGCTCAGTAGTTGTGGCGTGCGGGCTCTAGAGTGCAGGCTCAGTAGTTGTGGCGTGCGGACTTCGTTGCTCCGTGGCATGTGGGATCTTCCCAGACCAGGGCTCGAACCCATGTCCCCTGCATTGCCAGGTGGATTCTTAACCACTGAGCCACCAGGGAAGCCCTCAGCTCGCCCTTCTTAAAAGCCAGATCATGTTGCCATCTTGGGAGAATCTCTGGATGTGCTTCACAATTTCCCAGATTCACAGGCTTCCTTCCGAGCTGCACGGACGTCTCTGAGCTCCTCTTCCTGTGGCTCCTTTGCTATCACAGGTGCACCTGTCGCTTGCCCTCCAGTCTTTGAAAAGGCCACAATGTCAAAGCCCACTCTCAGGTTGATTTCCTCTTTCCCAACGTTCTTCTCTCCCCAGCGATGCGCTTCACGGTTTTCCCATCTGCTTCTTTAATAGTAATTAAATCAACGCAAAGGCCACGACAGTCACAGGGCCATTCCACAAGAGGGGAAGAAGAAAAGGTTCTTTTCTAAAATAGAAATTCTAGCGCACCAGGAGGACAGGCATTACAGTAGTCAGTATGTGAGCCATTTTGCTATGGAAAAATCTGGGTTTGTTTTGCTTCTGTCATATTTTTCCTGTTGCTTCTGTCTCTCCAAAGATATTGTCCTACTTCAGAGCAGGGGTGCTGGTGGCATTGCTTTGCTTGAGGTGGGACAGCGGGGAGGACTGCAAATCTGGTTAGCAACTCCTCTGCACCAAAGTCAGCAGATTTGCCCTGTGGCAATTGGCTCCCGGCTGCCGGGGCAAGGCTGGCCCTGTGGTGGGGTGACTGCAGGACTTCGGGCCCCCTGCTTCGGTTTCCAAATGGAACCATCCCCAGGGCGGCCAAGCTGCTGCCATTTGTCAGTTTCTACCGACACATCCTTTACAGATAAGTGGACTGCAGCTCCGCCATATGGGCTACTAATGGTGCAGCTGCCACAACAGAGCAGCACACTCAGGGCCGAGCACAAGAGCTGCGCTGAACGGATGGGGCCTGACAAGGGAAGACTAAACACTGTCTGTCAGGCTCCCTGGGGCTTCAGTACGTACTGATGGAAGCCGAAGAGGATGTCTGAGAAATCTCACATGCTGCGGGCCCAGACCTGCCTGCTCTGAGCCTGAGGTTTGAGCATTCCATGCCACCCTCCTTGGGGAGCAAGTGCTTTGGCTCCTTAATTGGGGTACATAACACAGGTGGCCTCTGGACCAAGCCTGAGTTGGAATGCCCCTGTCACTTCACAACAGCATGATTTGGGGCAAGTTAATGAATTTTTCTAAGCCTCAGTTTTCTCATTTGTAAATAGAGGATGCTAATACTTATCTTGGAGGGTTGTTACCATGATGACTTGAGAAACTATATGTAAAGCGCTTTACACGGGGCCTGGTACAAAGGGCCTGGGATTTGCAATCAGACAAACCTAGGCTGTAATCTTAGCTCTGCCACCTACTGGCACCTGGAGCTTGGGAAAGACCTAACATGTTAAAGCCTCAGTTTATGCATCTGTATAATGGCTCAACGATCACTTCCTAGTCAGTTGTTATTAGAATTAAGTGACAATCAATGAACCTAGGAAAACATCTCACATATACTGGAGGCATGAGGATGCTGGTTTCCCTTCCTCTGTCGACACAGCTCGCTCTCACTCATCTGGTGCCTGTGTAGGAAGTGATTTCCCCCGTCACCATCGCCAGTTTATAGAGGCCAACAAGAACTTGCCTGTCGGGAGCCTGCCAAGGAGTTCATGCATCCAGCTCACACCTGCAGTCAGGAATGGATTTTCCGCCCAAGGTGGCATGAAGAAAAGGTGCGTAAATGTGGAGTTTCAGAGTCTGCTTTCACAAAGACTAATTACCACCCCTGAAAGGCCCAAGCCCAGGATTTATATGTGTGGTCGCAGATTTACCTCATTCCTTCCAGACCACCACAATAAACTCAGAAGAGAATGGATAAAAGTCATTTCCCTTTGTTGAAAAATATGGGGTCGAAGCTGTAGGATATAAAATAGCATTTAAGCTATTCCTAAAGGGAAGAGGCATTTGATGAGAGAAGAAAAAGCATCAAAAAGCAAAGAAAACAAAGGGAAACTCTGTTTTAGGCAGCTAAAATAGAATGCTACAGAAAGAGTTCAGGTCCATGGAGACGTAGAGAAATTAGCACAGTGGCAAAGGGGGAGTGACCGGACAGGACAGGAAAAGGAGTGGGGTCATGTGACACTTCTTTGTCCTCTTCTAGCCTCTTAGGTAATGGGCTCTGAAATGGAGAGAGACCACCTGAGAAGGGGCCCGGCCATCCTGAGTCTGCTGGGTTCCCTGAGCGGATGGCACGCACCTGCGCAGAGGAAGCCTCAGTGCTCCCAGATGTCTTTGTGCCGCTGAGGTAGGAGGTTGAGTGTAAGAAAGTTACAAGATAAATTCCGTGACTAGACCTCAAAGCAGATGGCAGAGCTGGAACATTGTGCGTGAGGAGGGAGTCTGGTGATGATGAAAGCCAGGACAGTGAAGAATCGTCTTGGGCATCCCAGGCTTGCTGTGGTCAAGGTCAGAGCTCTGATAACAGGCACAGGGGACCTTGGAGCCTTTCTGAACTGTTTTTCACGTCTGATGCTTCAGTGTACTCAAGATTCAGCACCTGAGCAAAGAGAGCTACAGGAATTATTGTTTACATTTTTCAGGTGGGAAAAGCAAGTATGGACATCATTAGAATCATAGAGTCTTAGAAATGAAAGGAATCTTGGTTGTATATGTTACCAAAGGGATTTGCAATAGCTCACCATAAACAGAGAGACCCATATATACTGAAGCTGTTAACACAGACTGAAAAGGTGAAAGGGACAGAACAAGAGAGAGAGAGAGAGAAACAAACCCAAACCCCAAACTCCTTTATAAAACTGGCAGCAACTGGAGCTTTATGCTTCCTAGCAACAAAGACAAAGGGAAACAAGTGGCCTCAAGCTCACCTAATCCAACCCCCTCATTTTAGGGATGAGGAAATGAAGGTCTATATTATTTTTAAAAGCTTTTCATCAGTGAAATGTGTTTCTGGAGTTTCTGTAGCTAAGCATGGAATTATTTCCACTTTAATGCTGCAGATTGATGTTTTTCAAATGGGCTTTTTCGTGAGGCACAGCTGACCTCCCAGAAACCACTTACGCACCAGAGCAGTGCCGAAAGCTACATGAAAAGTTAACCTTCAAGGGGTTAGAACTATTTCCACAACAAGAAAATAGTCCCTTTACAGGAGTACCACGGTCCCGAGCATCTGCAAGCCTCGTATTCTGAATGCCCTCTCCACTCCCTTCAGTTAGATTACTCCAAATCTCTCCATCCTTTTATCATCCTCACCTTGCTGTCCTGATTTCACCCTAGTTTTCCACCTTCGTGCATGGTTGCTGGGCTTAGGGCAAAGTGAGAGGGGTCCCTCAGGAACCCTGCCTGGATAGTGATTATTTGCTGAAATTTGCCCCAGGAGCTGGGCAGTCAATTTAGCAGATCATCAGGCAGGTAACCGATGTATTTGAGAGAGCAAACCCTCCCTGGTGCACCAGACAGGTTTTGAAAGGTAACGAGTGGAATGATGGAGGCTTGAAGCCTCTAGGGCAGGAGAGAGAAAAATGCTATTGGAAGGGGCCCTGTTACATCACTAAGCGATGGGCCTCATGACTCAGCCATGGTATCTACCCCCATGAATCTCCCTACCCAAGGCACAGCAGCTGATCTGATCTGTCTCACCTGCTTCTTGTCCCAGCTGGTATGGCAGCAACCAGCTCGGCCTGGATTGCCGACACCTTCACACAGGTACAACCTGGCAACATCTCACATCACCCCTGTGCCAGTCGCCTCTTGCTTCCCATTTCAGGGCATCTCTGCTCAGCACATTCCATCTGTGACCTACAGAGTAAAACTTTGACTGGGGGGAGAAGGGGGCGATTTTTAGCGCTTCTTTGTGGATAACCCTCCAGGACCAGTTACGTTTAATGGTGGCTGTTTCATCAATGTCTTTTGGGTTGTCTCTCTCATCTGCCCCCTGCTTCATTCTCCTTACCCCTCTCTCCTGCTCTGTGAAGTTCCCTGGTGAATTGAAAGTTGAAAGGCTCTGCTTCAGTCTCAGCTTCTGGGAGAAGCTGGGCATAGACAGGTACTTACCCTTCTAGACCATTTCTCCTGCTTCTAGTTAAACTGGACCAGGCTTTCCGGTCAGGCTTACTGAGAGAGCAAGTTAGATTCTATGATTGATTTGATTTTTAATTTTGATTTTGGCCACCGAGACTTGATTTGCCTCTTTTGGAGAAAGAACTCTGATTTTCCTTGGGCAGTTATCCATTTACCACCCCTGGTTATGCAGATCCGGTGAAGTTCATTCCAAGTGGAGCTCAAGGAGTGAACATGTGGTTTGCTTCCAGCCAATCAGAGCACTGTATACCTGCTGGCCAATGGCTGATCCAGGATGGTCACATGATCCAAGCTGAGCCAATGTGACACAATAAAAACTTTTGCTAGGACTATTGGATAAGAGGCATACAGTATTTTCCACTGTACTTGCAAGCTTGAACCTAGAAAACGTGGTAACAGGGCTGTGGCAGCCATCTTGCTAACCCAAGGGGGAAATCATCTCATGAGGGATCCAACATAGAGGAAACAGAGCTCCGAGAAGCCAGGACCTGGTGACATAGTTTGACCACACTCTTCCCTTCCATTAAGCTATGGCTGAGGCCCTAGACTTTTTATTTATTTGAGCCAACCAACACATTCCCTTTTTGTGTAAACCATTTTGTTGTTGTTGTTATTGTTCATTTACAATCCAAAGAATCTTGACTGATTTAAGGGTACAGATTTGTAACTAGTAGGTAAGTCCTGGTGATCTAATGCACAGTATATTGACTACACACAATAATACTAAATAATAAACATCAAACTTGCCAAGAGATTAGTCTTGATTATTCTCACCACAAGAAAGAAATAATAATTATGTGACATAATAGAGGTGTTAGCTAACACTACAATGGCAACCATATTGCAATACATAAATGTATCAAATCCACCCTTCTTACGCCTTAAACTTATACAGAGTCAAATATATTTCAATTAAAAAAAAAGAATCTTGACTAATATATCGAGTTCCTTCTGCCTCATGTTCCTTATGTGTGTATTCCATTTTGGTTGTCACTGCTAGACTGTTTTCTAAAATTTATGTGTATTAAATGTTGAAAATATAAAAAAGAATAATTTTAAGATAGCTATCTATCGAACTCCCAATTTTTGCCACCCAGTTTAAGAACGAAAACATGACTGTTTAAAGTTCTCTGTTGCCTCATCTAGATGCTACACCTAACCCTACACCTTCAGAAGTAGCCACTACCTTGAATTTTGTGTTAGATCCCCTTGCTTTTCTTGATAAATTTATCATATGTTTGTATCTCTAAATAATGAATGGTAGTTTTGCATGATTTTTAACTTTATGTGAATGCATTCATGGTATACATCTTCTTCTTTGGCTTGCTTTTTATTTTTATATTTATTTATTTTTTTGCGGTACGCGGGCCTCTCACTGTTGTGGCCTCTCCCGTTGCAGAGCACAGGCTCCGGACGCGCAGGCTCAGCGGCCATGGCTCACGGGCCCAGCCGCTCCGTGGCATGTGGGATCTTCCCGGACCGGGGCACGAACCCGTGTCCCCTGCATCGGCAGGCGGACTCCCAACCACTGCGCCACCAGGGAAGCCCTTGACTTGCTTTTTAAAGTCAGCTCTGTACCGATGATCCCCGACTTGCAGTGGTTTGACTTAATGGTTTTTCAACTTTAAGATGGTTCGAAAGCATTTACACATTCAGTAGGAGCTGTACTTCAAGTTTTGAGTTTTGTTCATTTCTTGGGCTGGTGACACGCAGTATGATCCTCTCTCAGGATGTTAGGCAGAGGCAAAGAGCCGTAGCTCTTGGTCAGCCATGGAATCAAGAGGATAAACAACCGATACACTTACGACCATTCTTCCTCACTTTCAGTGCAGTATTCAATATTACCACGTGAGATATTCAACACTTTTTTATAAAATTGGCTTTGTGTTAGATGATTTTACCCAACTGTAGGCTAATGCACTTAAGTAGGCTAGATGTTCAGGAGGTTAGGTGTATTAAATTCATTTTTGACTTACATTATTTACACCTTAGGATGGGCTTATGGGGAAGTAACCACTTTGTAAATCGAGAAAGATCTGTATTCTGGGATTCTTCCGTATTGTTGCATGTAATTATAATGCATTCATTTTTGATATTGTATGCATATACTATGATTTTTTTCTGCTGTTGGTAGCATTTTTATTTCTAGATTTATTTGCTCTTGTAAACTACTGTGCTATGAACATTCTTGTACATGTCCTTGAGCACCTGTGCATAGGTCTCTTGAAGGCTTATATCTTCAAGAAGAATCTTTCTTCATCTGCAGGTTCATATTTACTAAATAACTCCAAATTGTTCTTTAGAATGGTTTTACCAATGTACACTTCCATAAATCATGAATAAGTACAGTTTTTCCATAATTTCTCTAAAATTTGATATTATCAGACCTTATTGTTTGCCAATAATGATGCCTATGAATTTGTATCCCTTGTGGTTTTAACTTACATTTTTTTCTGGTTAGTAATAATGTTGAAATCATAATGACATCAAAAGGATTTGATCAATGTTTCCTCTGAAGGTAAAACATATATTATATATTACACATCTTTTATTTTAAAGTGAGCACCTGACATATATTTTTCATCAATTAATGAGAAAACCCAAAAAATCGTGAGGTTGTTCAAAGATAATTGAAGAGAGTGGAGAATTTGTAGTGGCTGATGCTTTGAATGAGGTGGCTAATTTCTACACAAAACTAGTTAAAATCCTACAGTGTAATAAAACTTCAATTTGGAGGATTATCACTTCTATATACATAAATCTTTTGCATCTCTGTCAAATGGAAAAAAAATCTTTGCACTCATATCAGAGCAGAATCATTTACATTGCTATACATTTTTTATATCATCTATACTTACAGACTTGAAAACTATCCTAATCAACAGTGAATAATAAATCAAACTAAGGAAAACATTCCAAGTGGAGAAGCTGGCACGATTTTTCTATAGAGAACCGCAGAGTAAGTGCTTTAGGCTTTGTGGGTAATTTGGTCTCTGGGGCAACTACTCTTCTCAATCCATGAAAGCAGCCATAGACAGTATGTAAATAAATAAGTGTGGCTGTTTCTTTTTATTTTTTTTATTTTTTTTTATTTTTTGCGGTACGCGGGCCTCTCACTGTTGTGGCCCCTCCCGTTGCGGAGCACAGGCTCCGGACGCGCAGGCTCAGCGGCCATGGCTCACGGGCCCAGCCGCTCCGCGGCATGTGGGATCTTCCCGGACCGGGGCACGAACCCGTGTACCCCTGCATCGGCAGGCGGACTCTCAACCACTGCGCCACCAGGGAAGCCCCAAGTGTGGCTGTTTCTATTCAATTGTATTTATTTCCAAAAAGTAGGTGGCTTCAGTATCTGACCTGTAGGCATAGTTTGCCAACCCCTGACCTGGAGAATCAGATAATCCACAGGGGAGCCTGCCGGAAAACACTCAGAGATACTGAAAGAACATTCAGTAATCCCTCTGGTCTATTTTTTTCTCAGCAGATATTTTTCTTAGCAGTCTTTCCTTTGATCGTAAATAATCTCCAAGACTATTCTTGATCACAAAAAGCTGGCCTCATTGTGTTTGATTCTAATTCATTTACACAGTTGCCGTAAAAAGTGTTAATTTACGCATATAAGCCACATTTTGATGCTGTCAGCAGATCTAGAGCTCTATGGTGTTGGGGATTGTAAAGCCGGAAAATTAACTTCCCTCTGGACAAATGAAATAGTTTCTATTATTTTTCATTCCTCTCATTTTCTCTTTTAGTTTAAGGCCAGGGACTCAAATCCAATGTCTATAAATACTGGTGAAATTCTCTCTCCTCTAGCTAAGGTTCATGGCCAGCCAGGAAGTGGCCTTCCATACTACCTATAAGCACTGGAAGCTTTAAGCCAGGGGTCAGCAAACTTTGTGTAATGGGTCAGACTGTAGACACTTTAGACTTTGAGGTCATAACAACTCTTTTTCAACTACTCACTCTGCTGTTGTAGCACCATCAACAATATGTAAACAAATGGGTGTGCTTGTGTTCTAATAAAACTTTATTTACAAAAACAGTTGATGGGCAGACATGGTTTGCCAACCTCTGCTTTCAGCCATAGAGCAGGTAATAGCCTAGTTTCTCATCAGATATCATAGAAAGTAGAGAAGAGCAGATCACGATTCGAAGACAAATTTATCATTTTAGTAGAGAGTAAACCTAATTCTAGTTATGCATCAATATAATATTTGATTCTAAAGGAATGAAAACTCTTTTAAAAGAATCTTTTGAATAAACTCATCAAAACGGAGCCACTTTTGGCAAAATGTTAACACAGTTTAATGCTTCTTTTCAGACTCATTATTTGAATGTTATCATAATCTAAGGGAAATAAAATTCCCTCTTGCAAAAGGAATTCAGGTGTTTTTCATAACAATCCTCTTTAACATTTTAGAACATCCAGTCACTTAATTTTAAACAAAACTGTCATATTTTTCACCTAAGCAAACAAAATCACATCTAATGACCTTGCATACTAAGTTGTACCTATATGCTACTATCGCTCTTAGTAGAGCATTCAGGTATGGTAAATAAAAATTTTACCAAAGTATGTAACATCTATTTCACAGAAAGAATTTGGAGGTGGGTGACATGTACAAATAGATTTTAACAAAATTTCAAGCTCATTTACATATACAGCATGACTCTTGTGGCCACAGATACCTTTTTTACACCTTTTTAATGTTTTAAAGCAGCAAAAGTGAAGACTTCTGTTAACATTACTTAGGGATATAGCCACTCCAAAATGCATAAAATAAGAAGTTACAAAGCAAACACTATATATACATATACTATTATATATATTTTACATACATACATACATTTTTCTTGATAGTATTCTATCTTAGAAATTAGTCAAGTATTCAAAGATATATATATTAAGCAACTCAATTAATATTGGTTGAAGACCTTAAAATCACCTATGAGATTTGGTAATTATGTTTAAATTGAGATAATTACTACTAACATAAAAACACTTGTCAGAGTTATAATTCAATTTAAACACATAATTTTATGTTTTTCATAACCTGAAACATTTGTGAGAGTAATGTAAGTTTCTTTATTTAGTAAATCAGTGTAAGAAGTTTAGGAAGATTAGATTCACCAAACTTGTCATCAAGAAATTAAAAAAAAACAAACACACAAACAAAAAGCTACATCTTCCTTTTAAAAATGAAATGAAATGTGCAGTTATATATACTCTACACTGGTAAGGTCAGGGAAATAAACATAGCTGTTTGAAAGCAAGTTAATTGTACCAGAGACTGATCTGCTCAAGGATTCATCTTTATAACATGAGCTTAGCTACTGATTTAGCACTTTCTATGAGAAGTTGTCTTTTCTTTAAAAGTTAGCAGATTAAAAGCATTAGAAACTCAGGGTTTTTTTATTTTCTGGGAATTGTGGGAATATGAGATTTAGATAAGTTCTTATTAATGTCCATAAATCAGGGGCTTCCCTGGTGGCGCAGTGGTTGAGAGTCCGCCTGCCGATGCAGGGGACACGGGTTCGTGTCCCGGTCTGGGAAGATCCCACATGCCGCGGAGCGGCTGGGCCCGTGAGCCATGGCCGCTGAGCCTGTGCGTGCAGAGCCTGTGCTCCACAATGGGAGAGGCCACAACAGTGAGAGGCCCACGTACTGCAAAAAAAAAAAAAAAAAAAAAAAAAATAATGTCCATAAATCAATGAGAACAGAGCACATTTATTTTAAGGGACTTTGTAATTTAATTTATTAAAATACCCTGTATATTAATATACCCACATACACTCGTGTGCATGCACTCTCTCTCTATGTGTGTGTGTGTATACACACACACACACACACACATATATACATACATGAGACAAAATGAGAGGTGAAAGCTTTTCCCAGTTACAGACACAGGGAGTTTGCAGCTTATGCTTTACAGCTACTGTCACAGGACAGAATAACATAGAAAACAAAAATGCATCAATCCTGATCTCAAAGATCTATTCTCCTTTCTCATGAAAACAAGGCATGTTCTTGCCCAAACACACACAGAAAAAATCTAAGAAACCAAATTCTCCGTTATCTCTCCTCCAGTGAGACTAATCCCTCTCTATCTGTTGGAGATTACCTAATGGTAATACCGTAAAACCAACCCACCAATCACTGTTGCCACCAGTGGGCAATAACTTATGAGACATGAAAATCAGAACTAGAGGTGAACTCAGGGAAGAAGGAGAAGAAGCAAAGACAAGTCACAACAGAGCATGAAGATGGAAAAACAAGAAAGAGAAGAAAGAAAGAAAAAAAAGAGAGAAAGAGAGAAAGAAAGAAAGAGAGGAGGGGATGGAGGGAGGGAAGAAAGAAGGATGAAAGGAAGGGGAAAGAAATCTTAGGGGGGCCCAAGATTCACCCTAGAAGTCAAGACCTAAGTCATGTTTAGACCTAAACAGCCCATAATGGCACTTCTTGGGCAACACAGTTCAAGTAGCTGTAGACGGTAAGCCAACTAGTCATCTCAGTAGGACCTCCAAAAAAGTGTCAAATATAATTTTCAAGAAGCTAAAAGCCATGTCTCTCATGCAAACATGAAGTAAGCATGTGTGAGAGATTTATGCAACTCACTAATGATAGAACCAGCTAGATGAGAAGGCCTTCTCTAATCTTCGTTTAAATATTTATTGGCTCATTTACAAGCTCAAAACCTTCAGTAAACCCTTATTTTCTTTGGTTTCTTGCATCTGATTGGCATAGAAAAAAAAAAAAAAAGATAAAGAAGATCTTGGATCTTATGGAAAACAACATTCACAATAAATTTTCCACATCCTTATCATGTCTTTTGACTCCAAACCCTGAGTTCTTTCTACTGAACTGTAACCACAATCCCTGTTTCCTAGGAGCTTATAAAAACTTTGGAAACATGAACAAACAGTGAACAAATAAGGAGCCCAAGGTAGAAACTCAGTGGTCACTGTGGGCTGATTTGCTCATAAAATCAAATTCATGGAGCAGGCAGGAACTGAATGGGTTCTGAAAGTCAAAAGTCCTTCAATAAGAGATATTCAATGGAAATAGGGCAGGATTTCATCTGCAGTATATTTGGGGGGATTTAAGCCAAAGAGAAGGTGAATTCTCAACTGATGACCCAAAATTTGTCTTTATATGTTGTTCACTGGTAGTAGGTTTTACTGTTTCAGGAGAACAATTGAATTATAAAATATTTCCTGCCAATCTGTATTATCTACTTCTCACTTTTATTGTGAAAGCTCCAGACATGAGCAAGTGGTAAATTAATCCATGTGCCCTCTCTCCCATACATGAAATAACTTTGTATATCAGCTTTTAGACAATCCAAGAAACACCTTATTTGAAACCTGGTCAACAATGAGAAGAAAAAGAAGGGAAAGAGAGAGATGAAACTGACTTTCCTGCAAAACTTTAGAAAACAAAGGAAGAAACCATCTTCTAAATAAAGAGCTTAATGCTGAGCAAACTGAATCCCTAAGTCCAAGATGTGGCCAAAATGACTTTGGACTTAGACTTGCAAGAACTTGATTAATACCAGTTCTTGGATGGGGTCAGATCAAGGTAAACATGAGATGTTTACGGTGAGTAAGCGAGGAAGGGTGATGGTATAGACATAAGTTGTTGGTCCAGGGGCTTTTCTTTTCTTGTTCTCATCTTTATGGGAGAAAGCAAATAAGGTCTCTGAGTAAGACCCCTGTGAAACCACCTGCTGTGAAGCTCCTCCAAAAAATAAAGAACCACTCTTTAGGTGAAAAGTTAATAGCAGCAAGTAGGATAGAAATCTTTTGTGGAACAATATTTTTATAAGAATGTAAAACAGATATGACTTGACAGTTCTTTCCATTAAAAGATGTGAAGTTTAAGTTTAGATTTCATAGTATTGTAATTCTCCTGCCAAGTCCAAGTTTAGGCATTCTAGCTAAGTTTTTTATTTCCCATTGGTTGTCATCTGTAATCCTCAGTGCATGTTGATTATGGCCCATGGTAAAGAGATGAATTCATTAATGACTTATGGAGAATCCTTAAGGATGGGGGTCCTGTGAGCTCCAGATATCCTGATTCAGTAGGTCTAGAATAGGAAATCAGCATGTATTTTTATTTATTTATTTTTAAATTAATTCATTCATTTATTTTTGGCTGTGTTGGGTCTTGTTGCCCGTGGGCTTTCTCTAGGTGCAGCGAGCGGGGGCTACTCTTCGTTGCGGTGCATGGGCTTCTCATTGCAGTGTCTTCTCTTGTCATGGAGCACCAGCTCTAGGCGTACAGGCTCAGTAGTTGTGGCACTCAGGCTCAGTAGTTGTGGCTCGCTGGCTCAGTGGTTGTGGCTCACGGGCTCTAGGGCAGTAGATATACTGTATATATGCTCAATGCAGTGAACATTCCCTGGCCATCAGATCATGGTCACCTACCAAATGGTATCTGATAAAACATTCTTTCCTACCTGCATACGGTACCTTTCTGAAAAAAGCTCAAGTTTGGGGGAAAAAAAAAACTAGGTAAGGCACCTTTTTTCCCACTTGTATCATCTTATATATAATTCAACACTTGATGTACCTTCATTGAATTTTCTTGGTAAGAGGATGTGAGAAACTGACGAGTAATTCAAGTAAGAGTCACTAGGGTGGGCATGGAGACATTAACTGAAAACCTTTTTATGCCTTGCAGTGGGTTGAATTGTGTCTCTCCCCTAAAAAGGATTTGTCCATGCCCTAATCCCTGGAACCTGTAACTGTGACCTTATTTGGAAAAGGGGTTTTTGCAGATGTATTTGAGCTAAGGATCTCGAGATGAGATCACCCTGGATTATCTGACAGCAAGCGTCTTTGTAAGAGAAACACAGAGGAGAGCCCAGAGCAGAAGGCCATGCAAAGACAAGGCAGAGATTAAAGCCAGGCAGCCCCTGGCCAAGGAACACCTGGAGCCTCAGAACCTGGACGAGTCAAGAAAGCCTTCTCCAGAGCCTCCAGAGGGAGCACAGGCCGACCAACACCTTGACTGTGGTCTTCTCACCTCCAAAACTGTGAGATTTCAGTTGCTTTAAGCCACTCAGGAGTAATTTGTTACAGCAGCCCTAGGAAACTCTGCATACCTCTCTGATAAGAGCGGGGAGATGGTCTTCTCTCACTACTCTTTTGTGCAATGTGTATGTGATGGAGAAAGAAAGAGGGATAAGGCCCATGAGGAGACAAGCAAAGGTCTCAGATTACCGGGAATGGCAGATCCCCATGAATTGGAAGGCGTGCGTTCCAAGGACCATGCTAGGAGATGGAATATTATTAGTGATGTGGACACGCTAGTTGCATAGCCAAGAAAACAGAGGAAACACGGGACAAAAGCAGTGGCAGAGGAAGTAGGAACTGGCAGCTTTAGAGGATTTCAGTGGCCAATTGAATGATTTAATCTGTTCTGGATTGTTCCTTGGGAATGGAAGTTTCATAGGGATATAAACCCCCCATGATTCTTCTGATGGGAACCCCGTGACAGAGACGACTAGGATTGCACCTTCTTCTCAAATATCAGGTGGATGGAAGGGGTAGAGCACCCGCTTATGTACTCAATGCTCATTCATTAAACGTTAGGTGCCAGTTTGTCCCAAAGTATCCTTGCACTACATGACTGTGTCAAACGAAACCGAAATGCTTCCTGAAGGGCTAATTGCTAGAAAAGGAAAAGTGGCTTGGAGAAAATCTACATTTTTGGATGTTTCTTCAACCTTTCTCCTGTGTCAAATGATCAGAAGGAACATTTCTCCAAATAGTCACATTAGAAAGATTAAGGCTCAGGTCTCGTCAAAGCCAGATAAATGCAGGAGAGAATGCTAGACAGCATAATATGTTCACAGTAATATTTCTTAAATAGTTTTCACTGTTTATTTAGTAGAGGAGAGAACAAAGGGATTTCTGTTAATAAATATCTTAAACAGAACTTGATACCAAATTTTTTTATTGAAATATAGTTGATTTACACTGTTGTGTTAATTACTGTTGTACAATAAAGTGATTCAGTTATACATATATATGCATTCTTTTTTAATATTCTTTTCCACTGGGTTTATCACAGGATATTGAATACAGTTCTCTGTGCTATACAGTCGGACCTTGTTGTTTATCCATTCTCTATATAAAAGCTTACATCTGCTAACGCCAGCCTCCCACTCCATCCCTCCCCCAGCCCCTCTCCCTTGGCAACCGCCAGTCTATTCTGTATGTCTGTGATTCTATTTCTGTTTCATAGATAGGTTCATTTGTTGTTACCAAATGTTTAAGGAAACCCTTCTGCTAAAGCAGAATAGATAAAGCAGCATCAATATGCTAAATATGCATCAATATGCACAGAAAAACAAGGAAACTTTGTAAAGTGTTTTCTATTTTTCTGTAATTGTTCTCCACTTTACTTTCATTATTTCCAGGAGTGGACAACTTTTGGGGACACATATAATTGGTTTAAAAGGCACATAATTTAAAAAATCATTTAATTTTAGTAAGCCATATTACAGCTTGCATTATTCTGTTCAGAACTTCAGCTAACCTCGACTGCCAACATGAGTGACACAAGAAAACTCAACAGACAAGGTCAGCACTAAAATGGAGTGTTTTAAATGTCTGCTCCAGACTTGTCTCTTCTGCTGGTTTAGAAGTCATTTGTGGTTGACCAGCTACATGAGAAGTTGTGCCTGGAAATGAGTTAAGCGATGCTACATTTTGACCTTTTGTTCTTTATAGACAAACACCAGGGGCAACAGCCTTTCTTTCTGCCCTTTATTCTGGGTCTGGGTCTAATGTCAGTCTCTCTCAGTCTGCTTTCACCAAAGACTTGCACTTACTGACAATTTAAAGCCTGTGAAAAATGCCCTCCTGGTCCAAATCATCTCCGTTGTTTAAGGCACAGTGCCCATCCTGCAGTTTCCAATAAGCCTTTCATGATGCTGTAATTCTAAAAAAAATCCTTTCTTTTCAAGTCATTGCAACTCTTGCTTGGAGTTAAGTTTGAAACCTAATGAATTAACATTTTCTATTAAAACTCTGCATTTACAAAGAGTTTATCATCAACTACATATTTTAGTAATTAACAGAAAATTTTGAGGTAGGGTTTATTATTCTAATTTCAAGATCATGACACTTGAAGTGATTTGCTAAAGGTCACAAATGCAGTGAGCAACTGCCCCAAGATTCTAACCCAAGGTACTCATTCATCTATTTGTTCACAAAGTCTGTATTTCATTGATTTCAAGGTGCATTATTTGTTTAAATTTTAACATCTCCAACACTGGTATGTCGTGTTAAATTGGCACTGTTTTTGTTTCTCAAGAGTACAAAATACAATGGCATTTCTTACATTAACGCTATCCTAGGTTAGATGGAGTATTTTTCTAATAAGCCGTTACCATATGCCAGGAGCTGTGCTGGGCACAGAAATAAAACTGTGAGCAACACATTCATATTTCCCACTCCTGTAGCATTTCCCGTAGCATTTCTGCCTCATTATACCACCCGACCCTAGCCTACTATAAATTGTTTTCTATTCTGTCCCGTGTGTTAGAAGCAATAGTCTTAGATTACAAGCCATTTGAGGTGCTGTGGCTGGCCGAATTGCCTTCCTTGTATGTAACCCTTGATATCTTTCCAGTGTGTCTTTTTCTGATGCTTATCTTGACTCTCCACGCCAAATGGAAGGGGTCTCAGGTGGTAGAATCATTATACTGATCCATATTTTTACAACATTTTTTCTAGAATTTGGGAAATCACAGCTGCGCCAGTGATAGGGAGACACTCACGTCTCTGCAGTTTTGCTACACTGTCATTTACTGGTGTTTAGGAGCTGATGCCTTAGGAGCGCAGGAGTAGTTAATAGCTAAGTCCCCGCCCCCCACATATACTGGCCCCAAATACCACCATCCCACTTCCCCAAACAAGACAAACCTGAAACAGACTCTGTTTCTTTATAGCAGTCTTTACATTGGTAGCTGCCACAGGTTCAAACGCAGTGAGGTTCTGAGAAATAGTGCAACCAGGAAGCCTGAGCTCCAGCCTGGCTCTCCTGCTACCCAGCTGTCAGTCTCGGAACCTCTGTTTACTTGCCTCTAAGATGAATGTATTAGACCGAATGATCTCCAAGCCCCTCCCTGCATTCACAGTCTAAGAAGCGGAGGCCAGCTAAGGCTGGGTTTCATTTTTCTATTATGTGCCTCCAGTTAGGGATTACTATTCAGCAGATGCTGGTCCCCTAATTAAAGGGATGCAACAACAGTTGGGTAAGAATGGGCTCTGGGAGGTCCCACGTCAGCAGGCCAAGCCGTGGCTTTCACGATTATTTATTAACCCCTATAGTGGCACGAGGCAGAGAAGCCTGGTGACTTAACACCCCCCGACCCCATGTCTCCTGGTGAAGGAAAGGGAACATGGGAAAATCAGGAGGGATGATGGTGGACAGAGAGTATTCTGTTTCAGAGATCCACACACAGTCTCTGTGCCTACGTAAGTCACGTCTCACGGCCAAGTAAGTGACCGATGTGAACAAGCAGCAAATCCATCATCTAAGCCAGGGCCATCCTAGGAACCTCAGGGGAAGTCACTACTGATAATTAGAACTGAAATACAGGCTTGCAATTTTACTGCTTTCTTTTTGTTTATCTTAATTCTTGGAGTGAGAACGTACTTGTGTGTATGTGATTTGTTTGAAACTGTACTCCCTAGGAAGTAACCAGATTCTTTCATATGTGCAAGGCTACATTCTGTTTTCCCTCTGGACATCTTAACTCTGAGAAGGGGCCAAGGTATCAGGAATCCTTGAAAAAACCTGATGCTGAGGAAGTAGCTGATGACTTCCAACCCACCCTTGCTCGCTGAAGGCTGCGATGGATAGCAAGTGATACAATCAAAAGACAAACCGAAGCCAATCAAAAAGTTGGGAGGTGCCTTGAAGATGCTCTGGTCCAAACATTGCATTTTAAGAATGTGGTGAACTGACTTTCCCAAGGTTGGCTAGTTCTTTTTTTTTTTTGTGGTACATGGGCTTCTCACTGCTGTGGCCTCTCCCGTTGCAGAGCACAGGCTCCGGACACGCAGGCTCAGTGGCCATGGCTCACGGGCCCAGCTGCTCCGTGGCATGTGGGGTCTTCCCAGACCGGGACACGAACCCGTGTCCTCTGAATCGGCAGGCGGACTCTCAACCACTTGTGCCACCAGGGAAGCCCCAGGTTGGTTAGTTCTTGAACTTACATCTCCCTGTTCTCAGTTCAGTCTCCTAATCCCACCAGTCCACATCCCAGAGGACGCGGCCCTGTGAATCAATGAGGTACTGAATACTTCAGTCAAACAAATGCTCCCTGGGATATACATTCATCCTATCATGAAGCACTGAGCTGGGAAACAGAGTTTGCCCAAGATACTGTCTCAGGAGTAGAGATGGGGAAGGAGGTGGAAGAAATGAAACATGAAGGTGAAAAAACTTTAATCAATAGAAATGCAAAATTAGAATGTGCCTTAAGACTTTTGCTTTGGTGTGCTTTTTATCTTCTCAAGTTGGAAGGAGGGGTAGCTTTGTTGTGGTGGAAAGCCTGCCGGACACAACATCAGATGCGCAGGTTCTAGTCCCAGGTCTTTAATTTGCCAGCTAAGCAATACAGCTTAGCAGAAAAAGCCCTTGGTATGGAGTTCAAATGGAGCTCAGTGAGCCATTCTGCAGTACCTGCCATAAATATATACACAAAAATTCCTAGTGGGTCTCTATCATGTCTATATTATTATAGACATGATATATATGTATATTTGTACACATATTCACACATATGATATATTTATTATATTATCTCTATACATATATATGTGATATGTATATACATATAATGTATATATAAATATATATTATGTATATATAAATATATATTATGTATATATAAATATATATATGTATATATAAATATATATATTATGTATATATAAATATATAAATGTATATATAAATATATATATATTATGTATATATAAATATATATGTATATATAAATATATATTATGTATATATAAATATATTATGTATATATAAATATATATTATATATATATAAATATATATATACATAATATATATATTATGTATATATAAATATATGTAGGTATATATAAATATATATGTATATATATAAATATATATGTATATATAAATATATATATATATTATGTATATATAAATATATATATAAATATATATAAATAAATATATATAAATATAATATATATTATGTATATATAAATATATATATAAATATATATATAAATGTATTATATATTTATATGTAATAAATACATATTATAAATGTATAAATACATATTAACTGTATAGTTTATAGATAATATGTAGAGTTTTTTCTTTATTTCTCTCTATATGTCCCTATGTCTGTATTTTCTTTTTTGACAAAGAAAATGCATGACAATTTTAGCTCAATCACGTATTAGTGGCTATAAGCACTTTCAAATCCCCTTTCAATGAGGAATGACAGCATATACTTGCAGAAATAGCTGTGTCATTAAATATGATATGACAGGCTTAGCATATAGTAGGTGCTCAAGAAACATTTTTATTCCCCTGAGAGACATTGCATAATTCTTTATTTTTGCTGTCTCCATTTCTTCACCAAAGAAGCGGGGATGATGATACTAACAAGCCATAAGGTAGTAAAAGTTAAATGTGATTAAAATATGTGAAAATGCTATGGAAGTGAAAGGCAATGCTGTGGGGTATCAATTCTGAATATAATGATATAAACAGTTTTAAACTACCATTGAAATTATAAAGCAGTGCTACGCAAATTGGCATAACATGAAGCCTATTCCACAATAAACTACCACTAGACACTCATCAGAATGGCTATATTTTTTTAAGTGATAATACCAAATGCTGGCAAACGAATAGCAAACGCTGGCAAACGTGCAGAGAAACTGGATCACTCATACATTGCTGGCAGGAGAGTAAAACGGTACAGCCACTCTGGAAAACAGTTTGGCCATTTATTGTAAAACTAAATACGGGATTACCATGTGAATCAGTAATTACACCCTGAGGCATTTATCCCAGAGAAATTAAGACTTACATTTACACAAAAATCTGCACATGAATGTTCCCAGAAGCTTTATTCATAATAGCCAAACACTGGAAACAACCCACAGGTCTTCAATGGGTGAAAGGTCAAACTGGACACCTAGACCCTGAGTTACAACTCAGCAATAAAAAAGAATGAACTGTTGATACATGCAACCACTTGGATGAATCAGTGGGGTATTATGTTGAGCAAACCCCAACCCCCAAATGCCAATCTTTAAAGCTCATATATTCTATTTATATTAAGCATTCTTGAAATGATAATGTTACAGAACTGGAGAACAGATTAGAGGCTGAAGGGGTCAGAGGTTAGGGAGGGGATTGGGAGGGAGATGAAAAAACAACATGAGAATCCTTGTGGTGCTGCAACTGTTTTTTAACCTGACTGTAGTAGTGGGTCCACAAACCTACACACCTACACACTATCCATAAAATTGCAAGCAAAACAGGGAACATCTGCATAAAATCAGCAGATTGTAACAATGTCAGCATCCTGGTTGTGACATTGTACTATAGTTTTCCAAGATGTTAAAGGTACATGAAATCTCTCCCTGTTATCTGTTTACCACTGAAGGTGATGCATGCTGGGAGCTGGAAGAATACACTGTTAGGGCTCAGCTGCACGTAGCAGAATCCACTCTATAGCTGGTTTAGGTACTAAGGAATTCAACAGAAGGGAATCAAGCGCTCACAAAGTATGAGCAGCTCTAGCCTGAGCTTCCAGCCATGAGTCCCCAAACAATACCGAAGAACAGGCCACCAAGAAAGCTGCTGTCTCCACAGCGATCAGCAGCCACGTCAAGAAGCTGCTGTAGCCCCTCTGCTGGCTCAAGACCCACTACTCCAGCTGCCGTCGCACCAGCAACTCGGTGTTCTGTGCCAGACGTGGACCAAACACAGCGTGGCCACTGTGCTACTGCCTTTACTGCTTTAATCACTTTTTCTGCACTTGTATTATTAAAATTTTAACAAAATGAAATACTCCATCTAGTATTTTGTGCCCTGCTTTTACACCACATCTTCCCACCATTAAATATTCTTGGAGAAAATCATTTTTAATGAATGATTTTTTTTTTTAAACATCTTTATTGGAGTATAATTCCCTTACAATGTTGTGTTACTTTCTGCTGTATAACAAAGTGAATCAGCTATACGTATACATATATCTCCATATCCCCTCCCTCTTGCGTCTCCCTCCCACCCGCCCTATCCCACCCCTCTAGGTGGTCACAAAGCTGATCAGGAGAAACTGCAAACTCAGCAGAAGCACAAGCTCTATCTCATTTCCAAACCTCCCACGGTGCTTTGGCTTGGGGACAGGTGGATCACATGGCAAACCTGAGGTTTAAGGGAGTCTGAGAATATGCAGTTTACACTTCCACCTTTCAAGGTGAAGTAAGACTTGCTGTGGGAATTTGAATGGAGCTTAGAGAGCTTTTCTGCAGTACCTGCCACAAATCTATCCCGAAATTTCTAGTGCATCTCCATATCATGTGATGATAAGCCTTTCTTTTTATTTCTATTCCATTCTCCATGTCTGTTTTTAATTTTAAACAAAGAAAATGTATGACATTATTATTATTATTATTATTATTATTATTATTTTTTTTTGCGGTACGCGGGCCTCTCACTGTTGTGGCCTCT
>NW_006782864.1:2816018-2827688 GCF_000442215.2 Lipotes vexillifer
AGCACAGGCTCCGGACGCGCAGGCTCAGCGGCCACGGCTCACGGGCCCACCCGCTCCGGGGCACGAACCCATGTCCCCTGCATCGGCAGGCGGACTCTCAACCACTGCGCCACCAGGGAAGCCCTGTATGACATTATTAATGAAACCAGAAAGCTATTCCATTTTTGAAAAAGCCAAACTAAACAAGTATCCAGTGAACAAGTTTGGAGGGTGGAGGTGGGGCTACAAGGGATTGGACCAGATCATCTTTAAAGTAACTTTAGAGTCCTAGGGGCCTGTTTGTCCACAATAAATGACCATCTCCATCCAAAGAGCTTCAGGTCCAGAGCTGAAAACTGAAATGTCTGCAGTAGAGCATAATGTAAGTGAGTGAGATGGGCCAGGTGAGAGAATATGGAGAGGAGAGGGCTAGGGTAAGTATTTCCTATCTGACCTAGGGAGTCACTATTCTGCCCCAGCTAATTATTGCCGGGTGAAAATTCAGGCTCAGGTTATGCGAGCTTCTGGTTACTTTTTTTTTTTTTTTAACATCTTTATTGGAGTATAATTGCTTTACAGTGTTGTGTTAGTTTCTGCTGTATCACAAAGTGAATCATCTATACATATATATATATATCCCCATATCTCCTCTCTCTCGTGTCTCCCTCCCACCCTTCCCATCCCACCCCTCTAGGTGGTCACAAAGCACCGAGCTGATCTCCCTGTGCTATGCGGCTGCTTCCCACTAGCTATCTGTTTTACATTTGGTCGTGTATATATGTCAATGCCACTCTCTCACTTCGTCTCAGCTTATCCTTCCCCCTCCCCGTTTCCTCAAGTCCATTCTCTACGTCTGCGTCTTTATCCCTGTCCTGCCCCTAGGTTCTTCAGAACCATTTTTTCTTTTTTTAAGATTCTATATATATGTGTTAGAATACGGTATTTGTTTTTCTGACTTACTTCACTCTGTATGACAGACTCTGGGTCCATCCACCTCACTACAAATAACTCAATTTCATTCTCTTTATGGCTGAGTGATATTCCATTGTGTATATGTGCCACATCTTCTTTATCCATTCGTCTGTTGCTGGACTGGTTACTTTTTAAAGGGAAGTTATGAATAAGGACTTTTATAGACGATATTATAAATTTAGATGTTGGTTTCAACACATTTACATCCTGGCTTCTACTGACTGCAACAGAGACAGCAGCTTCTGAGAGCCTGTTGTCTGGGAAGTCATTACGGGAGGCTCAAATTGAAATATTTTTACTAACACCATGAAGTCCAGACAGAACACCCCGGCAAGTTAGATTTACCCAGAGAGTTCCCAGGTATAGAAGCTCTGCTTTAAGTCCTTGCTGCACCCACACTTCTTTTTTTTTTTTTAGTTTATTTAATGGAAGTATAGTTGATTTACAACGTTGTGTTAATTTCTGCTCTACAGCAAAGTGATTCCGATATATATACATATGTATATTCTTTTTCATATTCTTTTCCACTATGGTTTACTACAGGATATTGACTATAGTTCCCTGTGCTCTACAGTGAGACCTTGTTTATCCATTCTCTATATAATAGTTTGCATCGCTGCACCTGCACTTCTGTCTCTGAACTTCTCGTACTTTTCTGAACAACTCCATTGGAGGAAACCCAGTCAAGCCAATGGCTATAGCTAGCATGATAAGAACTTGGTAACTTTTTCCAGAGAACCCCTTGGGCCTAAGGTGGTGATGAGCTTGGTGGCTATTGCTGGGATTTGTCTTGTCTCTGCCTCTTCCTTGAGCATCGTATCAACTGGTGTGGCAGGGGACAAGGCACAGGGTATGAGGGACGTTGATGCTCTGAGACACCCTTCAGTACCAAACTCAGGCCTTATAGCTCCACTTTCAAATATATCCCTCAGAGGAAACATAAAAAGATGAGGATAGGCTGCCAGGGAAAGGTAGAATTGTGTACACACAGGACCTAACATTTGATGTTTTTCTCTGCCTGCCAGGCAACGTCCAAAGCACCTTACCTATATTAACTTATTCAGTCGAGGTCAAGCAATGTACTGGATCCAGTCTACACCTCACTGGAGGTCCAGGAACTGTCTAGCCAGAGCCGATCCAGTGATGGCCAACACTGCCCTCAGCAGCAAGGAACCTGGCCACTGATGCTGCTGTGTCTGCACCTGCAGGCCGAGGGGCCACCTGCATTAGCTCCTTCAGCCTTTCCTGCTGCTTCTGAGCACAACCCACAGCCTTAGACTCACACTGGGCTGTCGCTCAGCTCCTACCTGGGGTTCACCGTGACCTCTACAGGGTGAGACCTACTAGTCACCCAGACATGGGCAAACCAGAAGGTCAGGGCAGTTAACTCCCAGCAGTGGTGAGCTTTGATCAATGGAATTTAAGGCTCTGCAGATAAATTCTTTTTTCTAACCCTTGGCAGGTAGTTTCATACTGTTTCTTTAAAGGTACTGACAAGACTGAAGACTCAGCTTGTCCTGCAGCTGTGATCAACCCAGTTCCACACATCCTTGCATTTGGCCTCCTTTCCCTGCCCCTCTTCCCTTTCTTTTCCCTCGCGTATTCAGGAGGCTCACACTCCCCCCAAAAATCTGAGCATGTCATCCTGTGCCTTGTACTTGGGTGTCTAGGGAGCCCAGATAACACGTGTAACTCACCCATGGCTTTAAAGCAAGTAAGTGCCACTGCCAGGGTTAGAGCCCAGGAATCTGTTCCCAGACCTTGTGATTTTTAACCACTCAGTATACTATCCCTAAAGGAAAACCTGAAACCCAGGGTTATAAAGTTAACATCACCTTTAAAAATAACCTCTCCCTATCTGCCAAGTGTATGGCTGCTGTTTCGTTTCTTTCTCCAGGCTTAGATCTAACCTTCACTTTGCTCCAGGCTGGGTGCTGGAAGTTTCCTATACAAACTGCTAACTTTGTTTATTCCATATCCCCCAATGAAATGATGCCGGCTCTCAGCGGGCAAGGTCTACTTGATTGCAATGGGAGAACTTGAAATGTGGAATGTAAAAGCCATTAAATTATGGCCACACAGCTGTGCTTCAGAGTACAGCTTTGTTTAGGTTGGCAAAAAAATCCCAGCTTCTCTCCAAAAATACTTACTGTGTTCTTTTTATGAATGAGGTACAAAGGCAGATACAAAGATATACAGGAGGGTCAAACACAGTCCTTGTGCTCACAGAGACCTCCTTCTAAGAGGCAAGACAGGTATGCCAAGAAACAAGTTTAGCAGAGTAGTCAAGTGCTACACTCACATCTTATTTTTAAAGAGATCTTTGTTTTTATTTGATCAATTGAAGAACTTTAGGCACATAAGGGTTCTAACATACTTTTTTCTAAGGAGTGGCTTCCCAGATCTGTGTAGGGCAGGAAAAGCATGGGATACTCAAGGACGATTAGCAAAACCACAGTATATTGGATCTCACCCACAGATAAAGTCACATCCAACTACCAGTCCGATAACAAATGCTGGCATCTATCAAATTCTTGTTCCATATCAGGCTTTTCAAAGCATTTTACCTATTTTAACATCTTCGTGTTTTCCAAGTGAAGTATGAGGTAGGTGCTGTTAATAACGTCCTCATTTTACAGTGAGAAACTGGAGCACAGAGAGGTTAAGTACTTAGCCTAAGGACACACAGGAAGCAGACTGTGGCCAGCATCTGAGCAATGTGAGCTTGTCTTCAGAGTCACCCTCTGCATCCACACTACCCTTCTCGCTCTCTGAGATCTGAACATCCCACTGGGCATGACCTCTGGTGGATGAATATCTTCTAGCCTCTCTTATGATGTCTGGCTTTCTCTTCAAAATTATGCCATTAATCTTTTAGAAATAATGCAGAGTTTCTCTATATATGACCTCTTGAGGTGATGGAGATAATATACGTATAGTGCCAATCTGGGACACTTTTGAGAATGAAAGGTAAGCACTGTTAATAATTAAACCAGGACAACTGGTGAAAACAGGACTATTCCAGGTAAGCCAGGGTGAACAGTTACCTGAACCACATCGTTTATTCCCAGAGAGAAACAGCAGACTACGAGTGCAAGGCAGTAGAACATTTATGTATTGGTCTCTGCCGTCAGTTCCTGGCACAGAGCTCCTAAAACCCTTGTAATTTCCTAAGTGATAAGAATACTAAGAGCATCTCTTGTTCTAATATTTGTCTTTGAGCCCGTCCCTGACACAGGACACCTAAAACCCTCATAAACTCCTGAGTGATACCAACACTAGGAACATCTTTTGTTCTAACGAGACGACTCTGGGTGGGCTCCTGGGCGGCGGCTGGTCACCAGAAAGAAGTCATGATCAGAAGCTTGGAATGTTCAGCCCTACCCTCCCTCCCATTCTCCAGAGAGGGGAAAGTGTTGGAATTCTGTGAGCTGCTCTAGCAAATTAACTGAATCCGAGGATGAGGTTGTGAGAACCTCCAACCTATAGGTCAGAAGTACAGGTGACAACTTGGACTTGTGATTGGCATCTGAAGGGGACAAGGTGGGGAGTCTTGTGGGACTGAGCCCTTCACCCATGGGATCGGACACCATCTCCAGGCAGATAGTGTCAAGTGGAGTTAAATCGCAGGACACCCAGCTGGCGTCCAGTCTGAGAGCTGCTCATTGTTGAGGGGGAAAAAACTCATATTTTGGGTGACTGGAAGTGCCAGGCGTGCTCCTGTAAGACTCGCAGGTGGAAGAAAGACATAGCAAGGATGAACTGGGTTTCTCCCTACACAGGAGGTGAGAACTGAGCTTTTCATTTACACCATACCAGGTTGGAGCCAGGGTGTTTAAACAGAAAACCTCGGAGAGAATATCACGGCGCTAGTAGAGGGAACCAAGAGCTCCTTAGAAAGGAATCCTTCAAAGGCTTTCCATTTCTTTAAAGGTCCTATTTCAAACTTCTTAGTATATCATAAAAGGTCCCTCATTATCTGGGTTCCTGCCTGCTTTCCTGTCTCATCTCCAGATTCCTCCTTCCCCCCAGATCCTGTGTTCTTATCAGTGGGTTAAGTCAAGTTTTCCATTCTTCCCACATCTATGCCTTGTACATGCTGCTGCCCTTTTGTAGCCACCATCCACCCCGTCGTGCAAGGGGCAAGCTCCCATGCCCCTCTGAAGAACCAACACAGAGCTGACCCATTTTCTTGCTAGAATGTGAGTCCTTTGCAGAAGAGACTGGGTCCAAGCTCCACAAATTATCATCAGGAGAGTCAGGAGGTTTACCTGGATTTAACTGACTCCAAAGTCAGGTGAGCTAACTCTCAAAGGATTAGGAGGAAGGAGTTTGTCAAGCAGGAAAGGAGGGAAGGAGGGAGACTAATTTGGGCCAAAGGAACAGCATATGAAAAGGCAAGGGGTTTGGGAACATCGTGATGGAAAAGGACAAAAAACCCAGAGAAGGAGGCTGGTAAGGAGGGGGGACCAGGCTGTGCAGAGCCTCAAGGCTGTGCCAACACACCTCACAGAGGTAGAGACTGAACCACACATTTTGCCAGAGGTGGTCCTGAGCTACCGGCGGTTTCAAAGCCTGTTCATTTCTCAGCTGAATTCCTGAGAGTACCAGGTTGTTCCTGGGATGAAGCTATCAAACTCTCTGATACACCAAAAAAAGAAAATAGCCTGTCCATCTCCAGTGTGGCTTTGATTAGAAAGATGTTATTAACCTTTCAAAAACTTACCATTTTGTTTTCCTGGAGTTTGATCAAGGCCCCCCATTGATCTTGAAAATGCTAGTTTCTGCACTATTTTTAATTGAAGGGCTTTAGGGCAAATTCAATTAACTTGTGGCATATGAACTGAAACTTACAATATATTCAAATAATTCCACTGCACAGTTCACCAATTAACCAATTTCTACTGTGAGTGCCATTGTCATTCCAAATCTGCACTTGAACTCCGAAGAAATGATGAAGGGCTTCAGCAGTCACAAATAAGTCCCAAATGCATTTGGGCTTATTTAAAGACAACCTGAAAAGGATACCCATCCTAACTGGTACTTAGAGAATCAAGGCAAGGGACCTCAGAGATATTTCAAATTCTTCCTCTTCTAAATGAGTCAACTGAGGTCCAAAGAGAGCGACCCATTCAACAAAGGTAGCAGAACTAAGGCTAAACAAGGGTCCTGCCCATTGCCTGTCTCAGTACTGTCCCAGGCTGGTTGCGTCCTTGGGTGGCTTTGCTTTCTAGTGGCCCTGTAAGGAGGGTCCTCGTGTTTTTGGTTGATGAAACAGTGAAAAAGGTACAATCAGGAATGGAGCTTTCCTGGTTTTCTCCTTACAGACTGTGTAAATTATTGGGTTTATGTTTTATTACCATGAGCCCTAACTGGATCCAGCTCCTCCCATGCAACACGCTCCCAGATCACCTTCTGGAACTATCTCTCCAGAACATCCAGCTCAGGAGGGTGGAGTCCGAGGAGATGAAAGGGATGAAGCAGGTATGAGGCTCTCGATCTGTATTTAAGTCCCTCTGTGTACTGGCCATTCCAAAATGCACTTCAAGGCATAATTGGGATTATCTATTAGCAATTGTTTTTCATTAACCACAGCTGTCCACCTCTTGCTAGCAAAGCCAAAGCCGAGCTAGTGAACAGCTGCTTCATATCCCCACACAACTGTTAGGGCAAATGTCCATAAATCATTATGCAAATTTGCCGACTGTGACTATGTTGATAGAATGATCCACAATTGAATGTACTGAATTTCATGGGTCAAGAATTTTCTAGGCAGGTGTATCCATAACTTATCCAGAAGGAGGTTTTGCAGGAATTACCAGGAAGAATTCACAACATGGAGGACAGTCCTAATTGTTCCCCTGCTTAATAATATTGTCGCGATAACATCTTTTCAACTAAAATAAAACTTTTGTGAAGAGAATACAATACTGCTAATCCCATTGCTCAGCACAACGATTGCATTTTTGCCTATTTACTTTCCAGGCTTGACATTTAGTCTTGAAAATTTAAAAACCATCCTGAATCTGCCCTTTCACAATTTTGCTTTTTAAAAATTTAATACATAATAATTTCCCCTTATTTCTAGTTGTAACTTCTTATTTTAAATAAAATGTAATGTTTTATCACCTTGATGAGCTATAATTTCACATAACAATTTCTCCCTCTTAATTGTGTTGCTATTATACATTGCTGCCCATGAATATATTTATGCTTTTGATTTTTTCTTTTTTTGCTTTTATGGAATTGTTTCCTTAGGAAAAAATGTCATGTTTGGACATAAGATGTGAACACGTTTATGGTACCTTATTATATTGATTTCCAGAGGGACATACTAATTTGCAATGCCACCTACAGTATATGTGTTTGTCAGTTTTCCGGAAGTCTCACCATCTTGTCTTTTACTTATTTATTTTGAATTTTTATTTATTTTTATTTTTTTAACATCGTTATTGGAGTATAATTGCTTTACAATGTTGTGTTAATTTCTGCTGTATAACTAAGTGAATCAGCTGTATGTATACATATATTCCCATATCCCCTCCCTCTTGCGTCGCCCTCCCACCCTCCCTATCCCACCACTGTAGGTGGTCACAAAGCACCGAGCTGATCTCCCTGTGCAAAACTAAACATAGAACTACCATATGACCCAGCAATCCCACTACTGAGCATATACCCTGAGAAAACCATAATTCAAAAAGAGACATGTATCACAATGTTCATTGCAGCACTATTATTTATTTTTAAAAGTTTTGCTAATTTGCTAGGCTGTAAAAGGCACTCAGGTTGCTATAGAGCATTCATTTGATGAAATGCTTGATTTCAATCATTTGTATAACTTGTATAACTTCTAACCTGGTATTTCTCTAGCCTTATGGATGATTGGGTTTGTGTTGTCCACTTCTGGCAAGCTGGTGGGGAAGAAAGAGGGAGCTAAATACTTCCTAAGTCTTTAGCATTGGCAGAGCAGCTCCTAGCTCTTCCAGGACGTTGATAAACCATCACATTGTAATTGGAACATACCTGACCTTGACCTTGACCTTAAAAAAGACCTGTGGGGTCCACATGCCTTAGCCTCTGCCCACATAGTCAGTTGAGAGACTTGCTCGAGTTGGACCAGAGTCATTTCCAAGAGGCTACTTTACCTTCTGGTCTCTGGGGTTTCTGTCTAAGCCTCTGTCTTGGCCTTGAAGAATGCTGGTTCCTTCTTTCTCTAATCCCACTCTTTTTTAGTGCTTTCCAAATTAGTGTAAACCATAAGGCCGTTTTGCATTAAGTGGTGGTTGAAAAAGGATAAATCTGAAGAGGTTTTTCTTAGCTGGAGTCTGAGATAAGCAGATTGTTTTTTTGTTTTTTGGGTTTTTTTTGTTAGAATGATCACTCTGGCAGCTGCAGAGGATGGATTGCTATAGATTGAGGCAGAAACACCAGATGGGAAGATGTTCTATTAATCCAAGTGAGAAATGATTAGAGCTGGAACTAAGACAGTGGCTGTGGAGACAGTGATGGGGGGATAGATATTAGATATTGGTGAGACTTGATGGATCATTTAAGGAGCTTTTTTGCAGCAAATAATAGGAAAAGAAACAGCACAAACTAGCCTCAACAGTTGTTTGCTAATGAGATATTAAATCCAGAAAGAAGGTCGACTTCAGGAGTTGCTTACAGTGATTCTTACTCTGTGTGTCCACTTTATTTTCTATGCTCACTTCTTTTTTATTTTTTTAACATCTTTATTGGAGTATAATTGCTTTACAATGGTGTGTTAGTTTCTGCTTTATAACAAAGTGAATCAGTTATACATATACATATGTTCCCATATCTCTTCCCTCTTGCGTCTCCCTCCCTCCCGCCCTCCCCATCCCACCCCTCTAGGTGGTCATAAAGCACCGGGCTGATCTCCCTGTGCTATGCGGCTGCTTCCCACTAGCTATCTATTTTACATTTGGTAGTGTGTATATGTCCATGCCACTCTCTCACTTCGTTCTAGCTTCCCCTTCCCCCTCCCTGTATGCTCACTTCTTTGTGTTGATTTTATTCTCAAGATGAGAGCAATATGGTTACAGCAATTCTAGACCTATTATCTATCCATGTATGAAATCATCCAGAGAGAGGATCATTTCCAGAAACTTGCCCAGCGAACAGGGACAGACTTTCCTGAAAGCTCCTAATATACTTCTCCTTGATTCTCACATGATTGGGTCACGTGCCCATCCCTGAATCAACCACTGGCAAGGGGGATAGGATTACTGTCAAACCAATTAGGACTTCCCTGAAGTTGATGGTGGGATTCACTTCCAAAGAAGCAAGTGGGCTGTGTTGAGGGGAGAAGCGGGGAGAAAGCTGAACAAAATCAGAGTTTTCCAGGAATGGGGGAGGCGAAAGTGGGTGTGTAGTAAGCAGTCAACATTACCCAATACAGGTAGGAATTGTTTGGGTGTGGGGAAGTGGAGGGGGTGATCATTACGATTCTCAGGTTTACTGAACTGGGTGATCAGAAATGAAGCAGGATAAGTGGGTTTGGGCAGAAGATCAGTGTTGAAGGGCATGAGGCATATCTATGTAAAGATGTCAAATAGACAGTTTGAAGCTAAGGAAAGGGTTTGGAGTAAAGATATGTATTTGGAAGTTATTGGCACGTGGAAGTAACATGGCACACAAGTGTACAGTGAGGTCATTGTTGGACAAGATGACCCAAGGAAGTGAGTAAGGAGAGACAAAGAGAAGAATTTCTCCCTGGAAAGGCCAAAGTATAGGCTGGAAAGAACTAAATACATTTGCATATCAAAGAGGTATTCTTGAATTTGGATAGCTGTGGCCATGAAAATTTCTACATAATCAAATGATTTCTAAGCTCCATTGGACAGCTCATTATTTTTAAAGCAACATCTTCTGCTCAACAAAATTCACTAAATAGTATGAAAAGGGCTTTGGTGTTCTTAGCAATGGGATTGGACCTAAAGTAATACATACTTCATAGATTGTCAAAGTGTTTGGAAACCTTTTATGACACAAATAATCAGCTATGGTTAATAGGCTACATGGTTTTTCTTGGAATGAAGAAATGTTTGATGATGGACTTCCCTGAGAGTCCAGTGATTAGGACTCCGCACTTCCATTGCAGGGGTATGGGTTGATCCGTGATTGAGGAATTAAGATTCCTGCATGCCATGCAGTGTGGTAGAGAAAGAAAGAAAAGAAAGAAAGAAAGAAAGAAAGAAAGAAAGAAAGAAAGAAAGAAAGAAAGAAAGAAAGAAAAATGAAAAGAAAGAAAGAGAAGGAAAGAAAGAAATGTTTGGTGAGACTGTCGTTGGTGACTTCCCTATTAGCTGTAATAAATTAAGCTTGACAATCTTATAGGAGGACCTTAGCAAAAGCTCAAAGAATATTAAGGTCAAATCTAACTGAAAGTATGGGGATCTCATTCCACCAAATGGAAAGCGAAAGAACAAACATGCAGGGGGAGAAAGCATCTGAGTTTGCTAGACTTCTGGGAGCTATGGGGACTGCAAGCCTGGCCCTGCTGGCTGGCAGTCCCCCACCTGGCAGGCTTGCCCCATGGTGCTGGGATGGAGGGAACCTCCCTCCCAAGTGTGCAGGAGCAGACAGGAAGCAAAGCCCTTCCCACCTGCAGGAGCTGACTAGCCTGAGAAGAGGGCAAGCAAGCTCAGCAGACAGTCCCAACTTCAGAGCTTCCTAGTCTCTTATTTAGAGGACATTTCCCACGTACATGAAAAGGACCTAATGGACAGTGTTTCTAAGTCAAAGAGAAAAAGTCGATTCAATGCTAGATAGAAGCAACCAAAGGGTCAGTTTTGACAGATGCCTTGGGAAATTCAGGAAAAGTTTAAAGGTGAGGGCTGTCTACCTCCTTGGGGTAGAGGTGAGCTCCAGGCTTTTCCTTCTGGCTCTGGAATTCTGTCTTTCTATGATTGACTGGCACTGAGCTGTAGAGTCAGAGAAATTGACCGGGACACCCAAGGTCAAGTGAGATCAGCTCCTCCCTGGCCATGTGACCCTGGACTCCACTGCATTTCTTGGATTCACTTTCTCAATTTAGAAAAGATGTGACTTTCTGAGGAACAGTCAGTGCAGTGGTTAAGGGCAGATTACCCCCCTTTACAGCCTTGCTTAACCACCCCTGGAACTATGGGGGGAGTTAGGTTAACCTCCCCGCACTTTAGATTCCACACCTGGAGAAAGGATCCAAGGCCTCCCCGGTGCCCAGAATAGTGCCTGGTCCATACTGAGCATCGTGTAAGTATTGGCTACTTTTAGTCTAGCTCTCATTTTATGTAAATCTGTAATTCTAGGCCCAGCACTTAACATGCCTCTTTTACCCCATATCAAGATCCCTAGGAATTAAACATGTTTCTATAGTCTTGGATGTGTCTTCACAAAATTCCATAGCCAGAAGTTAGTGTTGCTAAGTTGCCTTTTTATTACTTTTAAATACTTCTAAACCCTTTTAGGGAAAGTTGTTTTCAAAATAATGTAAAAAAATTGCAGTTAGGCTTTGCAATATCTTATAAAACCATGCCCTCAAGGGTTTCTGTCCTTTGTATTAAATGGAGCTGTAAATAGAATTAATTACCCGAAGAGATGAATGAGAGTCCATTGGCTGCTTGATGAGCGCTGTCACTGCTCCCGGCTCAGTAACCTTGGCTGCTCAAAGTGAGGTCCACTCTGAGTGCAGGGGGATGGGAGGGCGTAGGGAAA
>NW_006782864.1:2827799-2840791 GCF_000442215.2 Lipotes vexillifer
GAAAGGATGCTACTTAAATCTTTCCACTAGAAAGAAAAGTGGCATTTTAGGTTCTATCATTCGTTCATTCATTCATCCCTCTTTCCCCTCATTTAATAATCCTTCAGTTATGAATTTAATAACCCTTGAGATTAGGAGTGCGCGTAAGAATTACTCGTGGTTACTTGTTAAAATATAGATTCCTAGCCTTTTCCTTCTGATTTAGTAGAGCTACACTGAGGCCAGCAATCTGCATTTTTAGACAGAACAGCAGAAGATCTGGGCTTCAACTTGGAAAACACTTCTTAATTATGAGGCATGGTGAAACCAACACTGGACAGACTTACAGGCAGTGTAGATAGAAAAAAATTTCATATTTTTCCAACTTTTTTTTAACATTTCAACATTAGTTCTATGACATTTATTTGGTGATAAATTTATTTGGAAACTTATTTAATTAATATTTCTATTAATATTACAAAAAATTTACCTAATAATACACTTCTACCATCTGAAGCTAACTTCGGGCTGTGAAGAAAGCCCAGCAAACAAGATTATAACATGCATTCTTCTGATTTGGAATTTAGATTTTGAATGCCAGTTTCAGAGGACTAGCATCTGATTTATCTTAGATTTGTACTTGCAACATGTAAGTATTTAATTTATATTTTTTAATTTTAATTTACCTTCGAGGATGCTGTGGAAGGCTGGGCCAATTAACATTTCACCAGTTATCTAATTAGTCCCCATGGAAACCTGAATTAATTGGCATTAATAATTCCTATTTATTGCAGTGATATTTTAATGTCCTTTTCAGATCAGTGTGATGAGTGGTTGCCCAGCTCTTCTTCCCTTAATCCAATCTGGGTGGGACTACTGGATATAAGTAGGAAACAGTGCAAAAGAGGAAAGTCTGGGGCTTGGACCAGGCACTAGATATTGGTCAGTGTCAGAAGTCATGGCCAATGACCCAGAATGGTACTGCTATCCAGTCTGTCCAAGGCGTGGATGTCAGGACACTCCACAGGGCTCTCAGGAAAAGATGGCGGCAGTGGTTCAGTGTGGACTACTTTTTGGAAAAGTAGTCAGCAGTTAGTACTCAAAGGGGGCAGGATTCTCAGGAGAGATACTTGCAAGCGTTGCGCAGGTGTCAGGGCTCCATCACTTGGTCTGAATTCAAGGCAGAGCTCTGTCCTGGAGTGACCAGCAGGGGCTCACACGTGGATGGTACGTACCCAGGGCTGTAGGACCAATGGGTATCTGGGTGTTCAGGGTTCAACCTAAAGCCATAGGCCCACATTTTGGGCAGCTGGCCAAAGTCCTCTCTCACTCCCTTTTTGGGGATAAATTGCTTAACTTAAAACTCTTTTCTATCTGGTTTAGAACAGCCTCGGGATATAGAAAGGACTGTCTTAGAATTTAAACAAGTTCCTAGTTCCCATGGCTGGGAAGAGAATAAATGGGTTAATCCCCAAGAATAGAGCTTTATAAAGACTCTAACCTGTTTGGAGGGTAAATGCTGATCCCAGAAATGGTGACTTCCAAGAGTCACGTGTTAAGGGAACGGTGTGGTCTTCAGGTTTAAATACGGTTCTCTCCTCGTAGGAAGGCTGGAAGTAGGTACAGGGTTGAATTTCAACGCCCACACGGGTGACATTTCTCCCCGCCCTCTTCACAGCATTTACTCGGATCCGGGCACATTGCCAACTGCAACGTGTACACCACACATGCGTGTTTCTGACTTAGCCCCTCACGATAACCCTAAGACTTAGCACTGTTGCTTCATTTTACAGATGAGCAAAATGAGTCTTAGAGAGGTTAAGTACTGGGTGCGTCAAAAAGTGCCTTCGGTTTTTTAAATAAAAGACACATTTTTCATTTTCAGCAAGAACTGTGTTGAACAGCATATTCACCCTTTTGTTCCACTACCTTCTGCCATTTTTCAGGCAAATTCATAAATCCATCTTCCCAAAACTTTTTATCTTTTTGAGCAAAGAACTGTTCCACATGTCTGTTACAGTCTTCCAGGGAATTGAAAATTTTTCCGTTAAGAAGATTGTGTAAAGACAAAAAAACTGGAAATCCAAAGGTGCAATGTCTGGTGAATACGGCGGATGAATCAGAACGTCTCAGCCAAGCTGTAACAGTTTTTGTCTGGTCATCAAAGAAACACGCGGTCTTGCGTTATCCTGATGGAAGATTATGCGTTTTCTGTTGACAAATTCTGGACACTTTTCGTTGAGTGATGCTTTCAGTTGGTCTAACTGGGAGCAGTACTTGTTAGAATTCATTGTTTGGTTTTCTGGAAGGAGCTCATAATAGAGGACTCCTTTCCAATCCCAAAATATACACAGCATCACCTTCTTTGGATGAAGACCGGCCTTTGGTGTCGTTGGCGGTGGTTCATTTCACTTGCCCCATGACCTCTTCTGTTCCACATTGTTGTACAGTATACACTTTTCATCACCCATCACAATTTGTTTTAAAAATGGAGTGTTTTCATTATGTTTCAGTTGAGAATTGCGTGCGGAAATATGGTCAATAAGGTTTTTTTCACGTAACTTATGTGGAAGCCAAACATCAAAGCGATTCACATACCCAAGCTGGTGTAAATGATTTTCAATTCTTGATTTGGATATTTTGAGTATGTCAGCTATCTCCCACGTGGTATAACGTTGATCGTTCTCAATTATTTGATCTCTATCAACTTCAACTGGTCTACCTGATCATGGAGCATCGTCCAGCGAGAAATCGCCAGCACGAAACTTCGCAAACCACCTTTGACACGTTCAGTCAGTCACAGCACCTTCTCCATACACTGCACAAATCTTTTTGTGCGTTTCAGTTGCGTTTTTACCTTTCTTGAAATAATAAAGCATAATATGCCAAAAATGTTGCTTTTTTCCTTCCATCTTTAATATTCAAGTGGCTACACAAAAATTCACCAATTCTGATAAGTCTTTTTTTAAATGCGTGCTAATATGACAGCTGTTACATACAATCTAACAAAATTGTTTCAAATGAAGTTAAGGACAACGAAGTGCTACTAGAGCCATCTTACATAAAAAAATGAACGAACCTTTTGGCCAACCCAATAACTTGCCCAATTGCAAAGCAAGCATGTGGTGAGGCTGGGCTCAGAACGCTTTCAGTCTGCCTCTAGACCCTTCTCCTTAATCATATTGCTCTGCTGTTGAAGGCTATACCCTGCATAGAGTATACAATGAAGGTTACATCGTGTGTGCTGTGTATAAGGAAGGCTATATCTTGTGTAGAGTATATAGTGCAGCTAAAGGAACACAGGGGTGGGAAGAGAAGATAGGGTTCCAAGTGACAGATCTGTCCTTAGTAAACTTAATTTACTTATCTTCCATTCATTAAAAAGTATATATATATATATATATATATATATATATATTTAAAGTGGCTTCTATGCTCCAAGCCCTGCTTTAGCAAATAAAATAGGCAATTCCTGTCCTCATAAAGCTTCAAATAGTGGCAGAGGCCACAGAAGATAAAAACATAAACCTAATAAACATATTACAAAATATAATGCAAACTGGACTTCCCCGGTGGCGCAGTGGTTAAGAAACTGCCTGCCAATGCAGGGGACACAGGTTCGAGCCCTGGTCTGGGGAGATCCCACATGCCACGGAGCAGCTAAGCCCGTACGCCACAGTTACTGAGCCTGCACTCTAGAGCCTGTGAGCCACAACTGCTGAGCCCAGGTGCCACAACTACTGAAGCTCGTGCGCCTAGAGCCCGTGCTCCGCAACAAGAGAAGCCTGTGCACCGCAACGAAGAGTAGCCCCTGCTCACTGCAACTAGAGAAAGCCTGCGTGCAGCAACAAAGACCCAATGCAGCCCAAAATAAATAAATAAATAAATAAATATATAAATATATAAAAAAATAATAACTGATCAAAATATAATGCAAACTATTGTTATCCCAAAACTGGGTTTGCCTCTTGGTACGTGTCAAGCCAAAAGACACAACCAAGGCAAAGATCTGGAGAAGGAAGGATTTTTTTACTTGCAGCAAGTGAGATGAACACTGGAGATCTTTCCGAACCCAGTGTCTCCCCAAACTGCAAAACTGGGGAAGTTCCAAGCTAAAGCTACATGCATATTCATGAACGGCTTTGGGCTGTCAGTCCTCTGAGTCCGAGCTTTAGTTGACTGAGGTCATGAGGGTCAGAAAAGGTGAACATCGTCACCCCTCAGGTTTCAGTTGGTCTGGTAGTTGAGCACTTCAGGCCAACCCTTACCATTGAAAAGAACTGGGAGTCTTTCCAAATGATATATTATCTTTGCTATTGTTATTTCTCTTGCCTGATAATAGTCATTTGTCTCTGCGTTCTTTGGTCCCCTTAAGATCATTAATTACTGAGACCTGTTCAAGGAGAAGCACTTTTGACAGGCTTAGATGCCAAAATGGCTCAGGCCCCAAATGGCTTCTCTTCTGTCAAGAAAGCCATGCCTGGCCCTCTTTCTCCAGGGACCCCCTACCCTATCTGCTTACACTATTATTACAAATTACAAAATAAATACAAAAGTAAACCTAATAAAAACAAATATTATATTGTTTGTTATCAAGTGACAAGTCCTGTAAGGAACAAAAAATTGCAGTGAAGAGACTTTGGGAATGTAGGAGGTGGCTACATGGTAATTTTAAATATTGTGATCAGGATAGCCTCAAGTTCACTGGGAAGGTGATATATGATTAAAAAACAAACTTTAAGGAAGTGAAGGTGTTAGGCACATATGAGAGGAGAAAATTCCGGGCAGAGGACCTCAACAGTGTGAAAGCCTTAAAACTAGAGGTTATTTGGAATATTGGAAGAATGACAGGTGGCCAGAGCGGCTGGCGTGGAGTGATGACAGAGACTAAGGGTCACGCGAGCCATGAAGGGCCTCCTAGACCATTGTAAGGGATTTGGCTCTTACCTGGGGGGAAATGGGTAACCACTGCAGGCTCTTGAGCAAAGGAGTGACACAACCTGAACTCACTTTTTTTTTTTTTTTGGGCCATGCCACTTTACTTGTGGGATCACAGTTTCCCGAACGGGGATTGAGCCTGGGCCATGGTAGTGAAAGCCTGGAATCCTAAACACTAGGCCACCAGGGAACTCCTGAACTCACTTTTTTAAAAATACTTTTTAAAATTGAAGTATAGCTATTGTACAATATTACATAAGTTACAGGTGTACAATAGAGTGATTCATGATTTTGAAAGGTTATACTCCTATTATAGTTATTATAAAATATTGCCTATATTCTCCATTTTGTATGATATATCCTTTATAGCTTCTTTTATACCTAATAGTTTGTACCTCTTACTCCCCTACCCCTATATTGCCCCTCCCTTTTTCCCCCTCCGCACTGGTAACCACTAGTTTGCTCTCTATATCTGTGAATCTGCTTCTTTTTTGTTATATTCATTAGTTTGTTTTATTTTTTTAGATTCCATGTATAAGTGATATCATATAGTATTTGTCTTTCTCTGTCTGACTTATGTCACTTAGCATAATGCCCTCCAAGTCCATCCATGTTGCTGCAAATGGCAAAATTTCATTCTTTTTTATGGCTGAGTAGTATTCCTTGGAAGTTCTTGGTGCCCTTGAGAAGAGCCATTTCTGGGGTGTGCTGGAGATATACACCCAAGGGGAATGGCCTTCAGGGAGAAAGGGAAGAGAGGGATATCTGACAGCAAGGTAAACAATTTTTTCTAGGAGTTTTACTGCAAAGGGGAGCATAACAGTAGGTCAGAAAGTAAGGAAGAAAAGAGGGTCGAGAGAAAATACCTGGGGTGGATACACAGCAGCATGTTTCCAGTGATGATGGAAATGTTCCAGTGGAGAAGAAATGAATGATTCTGGAGAAAGAGGGGAGAATTCCTAGAGCTGTGTCTTAGCTCTTGTGTCTTCTGTGGAAATGGGCTCAGAATCTTCCTGTCATTTTTGAGGGGCTGTTTAGAGAGTGAATGAGATACATACACCTCCCCCACCCTGGCTTCAGAGCATCCGTGACTCCCTCCAGGGCAGGAAGAGCCAGTTTCTTGGCACCTGCCAGCCACCGGGCACTGTACTTTGTAAACGTTAACTTTAAACTTCACAACAACCCAGAGCTTTATCCCTCATTTACAGAATGGACAAGATGCATGGCAGTGCCTCAGGGAGGTTAGGAATTTATCATCGGCCATAGCTCGCAGGACACAGAGCTAAAATGCAAATCCTTGTCTTTATTACAAAACCAGAAGTTAGTCTCTCTCCCTGGCCAGGCTTCTCTTCTGTTTTCTTTCCCTGCATCACTTTTCTGTCCTCTCATTCCCTCTGGGCTCTTCACTCTCTATGCCTTGTTGTCCAGACTCTCTATCTCCTCACTCCCAGCCACTTTCCCCTCATTCAAAATCAGCTCTGATAACATTAACACCTTATGGCAATTAATACAGTAAGTTGCCCCCCAAGAAGTATTATTTCTCTTCTAAAAAGAAAACCCCCTCCCAAGACAGATCTCCCTTCCCTTCTCACAGTGAGTCTCTAATGGTAGACTTTCATGTACGGCAATTGTTGGAGGACAGAAGAGAGACTTGTAAAAAGCTCCTGAAGCAGCACTATTCACAACAGCCAAGACATGGAGCTATACCTCAATGTCCATTAACAGATGAATGGATGAAGAAAATGTGGCACATATATACAATGGAATACTACTCGGCCATAAGAAAGAATGAAATAATGCCATTTGCAGCAACATGGATGGACCCAGAGATTATACTGCATGAACCAAGTCAGAGAAAGACAAATACCATATGTTATTATTTATATGTGGAACCTAAAAACAAGATACAAATGGACTTATTTGCAAAAGAGAAATAGACTCACAGACATAGAAGACAAACATGGTTACCAAAGGGGAAAGAAGAGGTTTATGGGTAAATTAGGAGTTGGGATTAACAGAGGCGCACTACTATACGTAAAAGAGATAAATAACAAGGTCCTACTGTAAAGCACAGGAAACTGTATTCAATATCTTGTGATAATCTATAATGAAAAGAATCTGGAAAAATATACATATACACATATACATACATATATATAGAACTGAATCATTTTGCTGTACTACTAAACCACTGTAAATCAACCTACTTCAATAAAAAATTTTTAATTAAAAAATAAAAAAATAAAATAAAATAGAAATAAAAGCTCTTGAAATCTAGCTGTGAAGGCTAGTCTTTATGCCCCTGAAAGACTTCTCTGTCCCTCCATGCTGTTCGTTTGGATTACTACTTACTCTTCAAGTCCTCAAAATTTTATGACCTCAACATCTGCCAGGTCCACACTAGCTGTTTTCCTTGTTTAAAGCTGATCAATGCTATTGTCCACCGCATTCTAAATACTCCTCTCTCACGCCCTTTATTCTCTCCTGTTCTCCCTTTCTTTTGCTCTCTTTGTTACACACACACACACACACGCGCACACCCTGCTCCCGCTTGGAACTTAGAGAAGGTTTGGGGAGGATGGAGTGACCTGCCACTGTCGCTAATGGGCCGGATCAATATCTCGAAAGGCGCCCCATCCTTTCTCATTTTCTCATCATGTGGCGATCAATAATCTCACCTGACTGTAAAACTTTCTCAGAGGTTCCACACTTTTCATTTCTCCTTATTGTTTCCTGGGCTGGGTCTGATCTCTCCAAGATGCTCGGGGCAGAAAAGGAGGAGCTGGTCCTAAATTCGCCAAGCTCGTGCTCACTGCTGTGTCGCCCCTGTGGCACACGTGTTCACAGGTATGTGCGAATGAGCGTGTGTGCATGTGCACCCATGAACATCTATTTCTTAAATGTAAGAAGATCAATAACAACTACTTTTCTGTACCCTCGGGGAATGGAACCGACCAGAGGAGGAACAAAGTGCAGGAGGATTTATTCGTCCCTATAAGTTAATGTCGTATGGAATAACTCCTTTATGCTCATGACTCGCTGCAGCCGGCAAATAACATGACCTGGTTTCCAGGGATGCTACTCAGCCCCAGCTCACGATGCTCACTCTGGATCCCAAAGCTTCATGCTCTGATGAAGGGCTTGTGGGACATGGCTCTGACCTTACACAGCACAAGCATATGTCAATATGTTGTGGTTTGAAGGGCTGGAACGTTCCGTTTACCCAAAATGGAAATGACACCTGCCTGGGCTCATCACAATAGCTCCAGCTCCTGTGTGATGGACTACGTTGGGCTGGGTGTTGAAAGTAGTGGCTGGAAGGCAAACACACTGTGTGTGTGTGTGTGTGTGTGTGTGTGTGTGTGTGTGTGTTTATAGTAGGCATATAAACCCACTCACTCCTGATGGTGAATTAGTGTATCAAATTAGTGTTAGGTGGGTCCAAGAGGCATGTGGGATGCAAAATAATGGCATCGCAAAGATGGTCACATCTTAGTCCCTGGCACCTGTGCATAAGTTACCTTACCTGGCACTTTGCAGATGCCATTGCTTAAGCACCTGGAGATGGGGCAGTTATCCTGGATTTTTCAGGTGGGCCCAGTGAAATCACACAAATCTTAAAAGTAGAGGGGGAGGCAGAGAAGGAGAGGTGACGACGGCGGAAAGGTAAGAATGCTGGGACCACAGAAGGACTCAACTGGCCATTGCGGGCTGTTGGACTGAGGGAGGAAGCCAGAGCCTCAGCAACTGGAGAAGTGTGGCGGGAGCGGTCTTCAGAGGCTGGAAAAGGCCAGGAAACAGCTTCCCTCCCCGGCACCTCCCCCCGGGAGCCTCCAGAAAGGCACTCAGCCCTGCTGACATCCTGATTTTAGCCTAATGAGACTTTCGTATAGGACTTCTAACCTACAGAATCGTAAGATAACAGCTTTGTGTTCTTTTAAGGGACTAAGTTTGTGATGACTTATTACACTAGCAATGGAAATTAATACAAAAGGAACGTTTTGAAAGAGAAGAAAGAGTCCAGACCTCTGGAGCATGGGAAAGAACCCCGGAGGTCGGGCTAGGATGAGTTGAGGGCTGGGAAGACAGGAGGTGGGGCTGGACTAAGTGACCCGGAAAATATGAACCAGGGCAAGGGCAGCTTGTAGCTTGAAGCCTCGGGTGCCCTTCTTGCGGGAGGAGGGAGGCGGGGCTCCGGAAGGGCTGGAGGAGGAGGGATGAGAAACACGTGACTAGGGCGTGTCCACCCCACCCCCACCCCCAGCCCCGCAGAGCACAGGGAGGGAGCCCGAGGCTGGCTGTACCCTGGCTGCCCTGGCTCCACTTCCAGATCATCATCTTCCTCTTACTGTTCCAACGTTCAGTCTGGACCCAGCATCTGATGAGGGCTGTCAGATGTAGGCTGCAAAGGACTTTCTCTCAATCCTGGCTCAGCCATTCGGGTGGTGAGATTCTGTGACACGTGATGCAGGTTTGTCAAGTATAGCTTCACAGATGAAAATTGAGATGAAGAGAGGGTAGCAGGGTAGATAACTGTTTTCTGGAAGCAACCTGTATTTCACAACCTGGCTGGTTCAGGAAAAAAATTAAGTTTCACTAACATATGGCGTGGTTTTGGGGTTGCTGAAGCCAGAGGGTGCGGGCATATAATTTCCAGTGACAAAGGACTCACAACTCGTAGCTTTCAGGGAGAAACTGCCATCTGTCTGTTCCTGGATCTCAAGTACTGTCTGCAGAATGAACCCTTGATGTGAGGTGGTACATAATGATGAACCAAGTTAGCAATGTTGATCTTTCTAGAAATTCTCTCCCCATATACCCAAACCCACTGAACGGGTGTGAAAATTCTATGAAAAGAGGGGTGCTTGGTGTATTTTATACAGTGACAACAGGTTTACAGTTTAAGCAAGAGGCATCTTTCTTTTCTCTTTCTCCTTAAATATGCCACAAGTCTATAACATCTGAATCAGTGACTGTGACATGAATTTCTCCAGGTGTTTGGTTTCATGGGCTTTGGCCAGGGACCATCCCTCACTCCAATCTCTGCACTCCTGAGACTGTCTCAACTATGGACAATCATATCACAATGTAATGTTAAGAAGTGCAACGAGCAGAAAATACTACACAAAATGCCAGGAGTAGAGACGGCAAATAGAAACTGACAATTCCTAGTTAGATTTGGCCATGAAACCCACTTACCTCACCCCTCTCCATGGATAAGGTGGCTCTTTTTAGATGGGCATTTGAAGCCCAGAGATGCGCTTGCTTCAGTTTTTAGCTCCCCAGCTCTCAGGATCCCCATAGACCTTGTGCCCTCCCACCTCCACCCTGCCACTGGGATAACAGCCCCCTTCCCCCAGGCTTGCTGGGCACCCAGTGTGCCTTGAGTGTTATTGCTGGTCAGGAAACCCTCTCAGGCAGGCTGTGGGGATGTCACACGGCTGCCACCCTCAAGAATCTATGATCTCCTAATACTCAGCCGACGCTTTCCCATGACACTAAATCCTTTTCCTGCCCCCAGGAGATGAGAAAGCTCATTTCCCACTACTCCACGACCTTACTGTCTTTCTCTGATTTTGCTGTATCCCTGCCTTTTGCCCTATGCTTACCAGAGAGAGGCTTTTAATCTCTGAAAACCTCCCTGTCACACTTTCCTGGGCTATCGCCTCGCCTCTGTACTTTTGGTTTACATATAATTTAGTTCCACTGCTCTCATTGTCAGTCTCTGCAGCCTGGGATGGCATGGTGACAGTATCTGAGTCTCCTTTCTCGTGTACCCCCAGCTTTGAGAAATTCAATAGGTTTTGGCAAAGTGCCGTGATTTTACAGGTTCAGAATTTTTCACACTGACCCAGTTAGTAGATTATAGTGAGATGAGAAAAGGGGAGCAGGAAAAGGAAGAAGAAAAAGAGGAGAGAAAGAAGGAGGGGGAGGTGCAGAGGAAGTGCTCTGCAGTGTTTTCTCAGGAATTAATTTAAAAAATGAATTTCCATCTAGATTCTCCTGCAGGTCGCTGACCAATAGGACATAGCAGAAGTGCGTGCTGCACACACACCCTGTGTTTATAGCACCAACGATGGTCCGGTTAACATAAGAGGTGGAGTGGGAGGGCAGTGGTGGAGTTTAGCCCTGCAGACGGACAGCCTGGGTGCAAATCGCATCTCTGCCACGTCTCATTGCCATGACCTTGGACATGTCAATTGATTCCTCATGCCTCAGTGTTCTCTTCTAAAAAACAGGAATAATAGGAGAACCTCTCTCACAAGTGTATTAACAGAATTAGATTACTTTGTAAGCAAAATGCTTAAACCAGTACCTGGCATGTGGGAAGATTACATGGCATTTTCTATCTTTGTCATCCCATTGTAAGCGAGGTGGAAATGCAGCCCCAATGCTCCAGATGATTCAGTTACTTAAGAAAAGCTAGAAATTGGATCTTTATTGTGATGTTTAAATATTGGCACCTCATTTCATAGCCTTCAACACTGTACACACCAAACAAAATATGGCAGAGGGTGGAATTCAGCCCAGGCCTCCAGTTTTGCAGTCTCTGAATTGGAGAAATCTATAGTAGATGCATAATTGCGTGTAATCTTTCCCAAGTTCTGGGTCTTGGAAAAGTTGGTTGGAAGCAGGGCTGCACCTAGATCTTGAATGGACACAATTGGTGTGAAAAAGAAAAACAAGCACCTGCTGTGTGCCAACCTCGTGCCAACTCTTGACAAATATGATTTTATTACTTTCTCACTATGATGTGAAAGGTGAGCGTTGTCATCTTCTTCTCACAGATGAGAGGACTGAGACTCAGAGAAATTAAGCAATTTGTCCAAGTTTACGTGGCCATGATGGCAGAGCGGAGATTCAAACTCAGATCTTGCCCCAAAGCCTATGTTCTTGACCACCTTTTAAAACTACTTGTTGGACTTCCCTGGTGGCACAGTGGTTAAGAATCTGCCTGCCAATGCAGGGGACACGGGTTCGAGCCCTGGTCCGGGAAGATCCCACATGCCGTGGAGCAACTAAGCCCGTGCGCCACAACTACAGAGTCTGTGCTCTAGAGCCTGCGAGCCACAACTACTGAGCCTGCACGCCACAACTACTGCTGAAGCCCACACACCCAGATCCTGTGCTCTGCAACAAGAGAAGCCACCTCAATGAGCAGCCCGTGCACCGCAACAAAGGGAAGCCCCCCACTCGCAGCAACTAGAGAAAGCCCCCGTGCAGCAACGAAGACCCAAGACAGCCAAAAATTAATATAAGGAAGATCATAACCAGCAACCGAATCCAACTGGAACTAGTCCTTCAGTCCTTCCACAGGCTGATTAAGAGCAAACAATACTATGCCAGGAGTCTGTTTACCAACAAGACTGGGCTTCTGCCTTATGAATGATCAGCTCCAAGAAACTCACAGGGCACCTTGCCATTGGCCATGGCCTCTGGCATCCAGGGGGGACCCCTGCACAGATGCCGGGGATACGGCACCAGCTTCAGGGACTCTCACCAACCCATCAGGAGGCTGTGCTCCATTCTCCCTGCAGGGAGCTCCTCGCGAGCCCTGTTTCTTTCACTCTGACTCCATCTCCATTTGTGTCCTTCCTCTGTTCTAATTGGAGCCTCAGACTGTAGAAAACCCCAAATATCATAATCAAACAGGCCTCCCAAGTCTTCAGAGAACTGATGGGTAAATGAACCACTGCAAGAAAAGCCATAGAAAATAGACGTTGATCCAAACTTGGAGGTGAAGGGTATGAAATTGTTTATAAATTGTCTGGATAACTGTAGGCACTGGAGTGGGGCATGAGGGCTTCCATCCTCTCTGATTTTTGCACAACTTTAATTAACTTTCAGACAGGAAATAGCATACTCTTCAGAGCCAGGCAGGGCTGGATTCAAATCCTGCCTTTCATACTTACTAGTCTGATTTGAGAGTGGTCACATTTTCATCAAGTTGCAATTTCCATATCTGTGAAATGGACATACTGAATTTTCTTTGAGGACTTAAATGAGGTAAGTTACATAAAGCATATAGAACTGGGTCTGGCATATACTCATTCAATGGCGACTCTGGCATTCCT
>NW_006782864.1:2840801-2844592 GCF_000442215.2 Lipotes vexillifer
CTGGATCCTCTTAGAACTAGGACCCAAATCTCCGAATACTCATCATGTACGAACAAAATGTGTCATTTTCTCCCCTAAGCCTGCTTTTCCTCCCTAAGTCCTTATCCATCTGAAGGCTGGAGATCTTAAGTTCCCCCTTTCCCTGGCATGAGGTCCTCTACCCACCCTGCTGCACTCTGTTCTCTGTCCCTGGAGACCCACTTGCCTGTAAGGATGACAACAGGCTCTCGCGGGTACTTTGTCTCTAGCTGGGAGTGTCAATAGAGAGCCTGAGCAGGAGACCAGAACAGAGTGGTAGGGTGAGGTCAGGGTGTTTATTCCCCGGTTCCTTCCCCAGGGGGCTGACCTGGGCTGGCAGGGTCCCTTCTCAGAAGATCAATGCTCCTCTCAAGGGGTCTGCTCTACAGAACTTGCCCTCTGATAACAGATTCCTTCCCTCTCCCTTAGAATCTCGCCCCAGGTTCCTATACAGTCCCTCGTGGTCCCCTACAGCTTTGTAATTAGACCCTTCGTAAAACAAAACAAAACAAAGCCTACTCAAATTATCCTAATTTGATAGGTCATCTGTGTCCTGCATGAATTCTAACTGATTCAAGGGCTGTATCTCTTCTGATGCTCAAATCAAGAATCTAGAAGTCATTTTAACCCACCCTCTCCTGTACCCCTGATTCGCACCAGTTATCCAGCCCTGTCAGACATACCACCCAAATACTTGTGGACGTGGTCATTACCTTTCTCTACCCAGTGATGGTCTCATCAGCTGAGATCTTGAGTGTTGCGTGTTTGGGTTTCCCAGCTGCCAACTAAATGATTTCCTTGACTCCACTTGTACCCCTCTTTGATCCATCCTTTCTGTTCCCAACAGGATGGTTTGCAGATTGTTTCCCGGGTCCCCAGTCCTTAAAAGACAGTGTCCAAAGAACTCAGCACGGCATACAAAACACATCACAGTGTGAAGCTGACTTACTTCCCTGCTTCCTCTCCAACGCCTCCTCCCCTGCTCCCAGATGTGGCCCCTCAGGCCACATATGAACTCTGCAGTCCAGCCACATGTGACCATCACAGGCAGATTCGGTGGTGCCATCTTGGCCTGAGAGAAACAAGGATGGAGAGGAAGCGATGCTTTGAATGGATGGTGTTTCTAGCTCCTATTGTGCTAGAGCATTTGTTCCAAGATGCGCAGAGACAGCAGCTGTAAACGTGCTTAGCCGTCTCCTGCACTTCTCCCTTGGCCCTCCTAGCGTGAGCTCCACCACTCAGCCTGGGGTTTGAGGAGAAACATGTTTTGTTGAATACGACTTCAAAAAGACGCAGACGCCGAGAACAGACTTGAGGACATGGGGAGGGGGAAGGGGAAGCTGGAACAAAATGAGCGAGTGGCATGGACATATATACACTACCAAATGTAAAATAGATAGCTAGTGGGAAGCAGCCGCATAGCACAGGGAGATCAGCTCGGGGCTTTGTGACCACCTAGAGCGGTGGGTTAGGGAGGGTGGGAGGGAGGGAGACGCAAGAGGGAGGGAATATGGGGATATATGTATATGTACAGCTGATCACTTTGTTATACAGCAGAAACTAACACACCATTGTAAAGCAATTATACTCCAATAAAGATGGTAAAAAAAAGAAGGAAACTCAAGCCAACTCCATCTGCTGCTTAAACGGAGAAACACAATCTCCTTTCAATATTGGGAAACAATCTCTGTTGGATTTAGTAAGAAACGATGTATCAGTTTCCTAATGAGTTTCCAAAAGTATCTTGACTGTTGCAATCTTCCTTTAAAGGCGCATAGTTACCGCCCCACAGTCCTTTACACCAAGGTGCTGTGTCCATGCAGCACCTCTGCCCAGAGTGTCCTGCCCACCCTTTTCTTATGGGTAAAACCTACACATTCTCCAAGACTCAGCATAAAGCAGGCAGACACTCCATCCTTTCACCCCAGGAAGCCCTTAGTAGATACGTCTATTTCAGGACTCATCTCATTGTGTCCTAACTGGTTGCTGGACTGTGAACCCCTTGAGAGCAAAGGTGGATCTGACTCTGTCTCCCTGTGTACTTTGTCCTTCCCTGTCATCTGCCATTTGGTCTTCTGGGGTTCCAACTCTGGATCACATCACCTCCCTAGAGTAAAACGTCCACAGCAAGGCTGCCAAGCTGTGGTCATTTATCAAGTAGGTCTGCTACTTCTGCTCCGTGGCCTGGGAGAGACACAGACATATCGGGGAGTGACCAGGCACTTTGCTCCATCCTGTCCCAGGAGACGGGAGCTTTGTTATGTTGTCAAGCCACTCTAGCCTCTCAGAGAGCCTGGGGTGGTCGATCATGTGCTCTTTTGAGGGTTTGTTCTTTACAAGAAGCTCAGTCAGAAGCATCAGATGGCTCCACTCAACTGCTAAGGTGGAACTCACTTGGGACTTTGCATTGTTACTAAGGGTTTACTCAAAGGGTCTCATTGAAGAGGGCTTAATGAAGGGAATTTGCAGAGGTGTAGCCAGGGTTACTGGACTAACAAGGGACCATGAAGCACCCAGGGACGAGCAATAGAACAAGCAGCACCACAGCTAGGCTGAAGGGGCAAGAGGAGGACGCTGTTACCAGAGCCAGCAAGAAATGCAGCCTGGGAAGTGGGGATCTGCCCCACGGAGAGTGTGGCTATCAGTGGGGAAGAAGCAGGAGGAAGAAATACCCACAGACTTTCTCTTTTCTTTCTTTCCAATTCTGCCAGCGCCTCCTAGTGGATGAACCCAATTGTAATCCAAAAAGCAATGGATCCCTGCATGGTCAGCATGTGGGCATCAGCTTCATAGGCCCAGACTTGGAGAGAAGGCTGGAGCACAGATTCAGAGGGACAAATACAGACAAGCCAATGGTCATGCTGGAATGTTCTGAATTGTCCACTGTGCTCTGCAAGGTGGCCTGGAATCTTGAGGGACTCTTATAGACTAAATTGTGTCCCCTCCCAAATTCATATGTAAAGCCCTAATTCCCAATGTGTTAATATCTGGAGATGGGGATTTGTGGAAGAAATTAGGATTAAATGAGGTCACAGGGTGGGGCCCTAAACTGATGGGATTGGTGTCCTTTTGAGAGGAGACATGAGAATACTCTCTCTCTCTCTTTCCTTCTTTTCCTGTTTATAGGTACACACGCACAAATGCACACAGAAGCAGCGTGGCTGTCTACAAGCCAGTGAGAGAGGCTTTACCAGAAACTGACCACGTTGGAAACTTGAGAAAGCAGCGTTTCATATAGCAGCCTCTAGAACCTTGAGAAAATAAATTTCCATTGTTGAAGTCACCTAACCCACGGTATCCTGCTATGGCATCCCGAGCAGACTAGTGCAGGACCCTCAGAAGAGGAGGCCAAATTACAGCAGAAGGACCACCCATTGTTCCACCTACACCAGTATGACTTGGCAAAAACTGCTCTACTTGGCTTCCTGGGAAATCCAGATTTCCATTGTATTGATTATGAGATTAAATCCACAAATTCACAGATGGCTAAGACATCTGAATTTCTTTATTTTCTATAACTGATATTAATTCCTACTTTGAGTCTCAACTTTGCACATCTCAAAAACCTATTTCCATTGAGTTCAAGGGCCTTTTTACACAGTGGCTTCTATAATGCCAGGTTTGGGGGTGGGCATTTGGTCTTTGATGTCATCCTGTATCCATACAGGCCCCTCCTGCCGCCCCTTGGTCTAGCCCCAAGGCCTCCTGTGGGCCACAGCTCCATGTGCCCTGTTTGTGCCATTGCTTGGGGCATTCCTCTGTTCCCACTCTTT
>NW_006782864.1:2845175-2876811 GCF_000442215.2 Lipotes vexillifer
CCCGCTCTTTCCGTATGTGAGAAACGCTGCCAGGCTGTCTCGGGCCCACCTCCCTAGGTGCACCCCACAGCCATTTGGTCCTCCTCATCTTCCCATCTCTGACCTCTCCTCAGGAAGGATGGAGGCTGCCAAGGTTTGTCACTGATCCCCTCTGATCTCAGAACCTTCACACTCTTCCAGTATCTCAGTCACCTCCTCCCCAGGGCTTAGCATCTCCAAAGTGAAATTATCTTGGTCTCCCTTCTGATTCCTTCCCCTCCCACAACCAAGAAAACCATTTATATTCTTGGGGATAGAGACAATGTATTCTTTTTCGTATAGTCTTCCAAAGTCAAGAATTAGTTTCCTCTCGTTGTTCTGCTATGTCTTCCTTCTCCTGGAATAATGAAAGGGGAGACAAAACAGATAGGAAATTTGGGTGGCAGAAGGAAGCATTGCCTATTTCAAAGTACCCTCCTCCCATACAGATGCGGTTCATGAGGATTGTAATTTCGGGGGAAAGCCTGGGGGTCTCAGGAGCCACTGCTGCTCACACGTTGCCAGGACACAGAGCAGGGCTACAGTGGCTGCTTCCAGGCACCCCCAGCTCCGCTACCTGTGCTGCTGGCTCGGCCCTCCATCTGCCAGCTCAGCCTTGCCTGTTGCAGGCAATACGTGTAGAGCGCAAGAGGGATTCATTCATTTTTCCCAGGTGGGAGACTGAATTCCAGGGAAGGTGGGTTTCAGGAAGATGCTTGCATCTATTCCGCAGTCTTCCTGGATGAAGGGAATGAAGGCCGGGTCCTGGATACCTAACCAGAGATACCCTAATCCTTCAGAGCTGGAAGACAGGGTAGTCCTGCCAGCATCTGGGAAACCGAGATTAAAGCCTTGGAAGGAGGGTGCAGTGTGCACTGAATCTCAACAGGCCAGATATGGCACGTAGAACTGGGACAAGAAGCCAAGAATTCAAGGCCAGGGACCCAGAAGAAACTTCACATCCAGAGGAAGGTGAGCTGAGTAGAGGGCTGTGTTATAAGCAGCCTGCTTTTGGGGTCTGCTGGACAGTAGCTGTCTAAAGAACCAGCTTAGGAATCCAGAGTGGAGAAAGTTCCAGCACTGTGATTGGTTAATGCAAACTTTCCTAAAGCTCTTGACAAACACTGCCTGCTCCAACCAAGCATCGGTGGATGGAAGAAAATATTTTGTCAAAGGCAGAGTAATATTTTTGGTATATTTATGGACATGGACGTGAACAGTCATTGCTCTTATGAGGATGTATGTATAACAGGTTTTATGGGTCTGGGAGACATTCTATCTCTGATTTTTATGAGCGATCTGGAAGGGCAAGTTTACAGAAGTATCCCCAAAGTTGCCAATGACATTCAGCCTTTCAGCATTTCCTGAATGTAAAATATTAAGCAGACAGACACAGATAAGCTTTCTAAAAGATGTCTGCCCACTTTAAGAGAGGAGGGGTCTTGAGATGAAGACCAGATGGCTCTTTCCCAGGTCTTCTAACAGGGAGGTATTACCTTGGAGAATTCACCATGCCCTTGAAGTCCAAACTCTGTCATTGTCCTGGAGTCACATGGAAGCTGGGACACTAACTCTCACTAATCAAATTAAAATCAAAGTGAAGTGCATCAGGAGATTGAAAGCTTCTTTGGATACAATGGAAGTTATTTTGATCCAGTGAAAAGAGTTCTCATTTTTACTGCTGGGGGACAGCTCTCAAGTTGTGTAGTAAGCACAGAATCAGAGCAAAGGGCGGGGTGTGGAGAGTCTGGGAGATTTTTGTCCAGGCAATGATGTGGTATGATGAATCATCCCTACCCTTTGCTACAGAACTCCTCTCTTGTAATTAAATTAAGGTTGCCTTGCAAATTCAGTGTCTTCTTAGCTTGGCCAATGCTGGAAAAACACCGCCAAATTTTGTCCTGTTGAGCGCTACTTTTGTGATCCAGACTGTCCCTTTATGTTCACGCATTAAAATACAATTGATTAGGCTGTCACTTCCTAAATATTAACAACATTATTGTCCTGCCTCTCTGAGACCCAGGTCACCTTCTGTGGAATTGAGGGACAATGCAAATCCTTTGGTCACATATTTACAGACAGTCTCTTATCTATGTATCCACATTTCTAAACATTGCATGTGGATTTTACTAGTTGAACCCTCGGAAGTGAATCTTATTTCTCTTATCTCCAGGTTCTTAGGGGACAACTCAGACCTCCTCCCCACCCCAGGCTCACATCCACAACATAATGTTCTGGTAGAAGGGTGACAGAGAATATCTATGTGTTACCTACAATATGGGTAGGGTACAGGGCCTCACTGGTAATCCACTCTAAGCAGAGTGTACTCCTTAAAGTTTAAAAGAGGTTTCATTTAAGGACTTCTTTTTTTTTCATTGAGGTAGAGTTGATTTACAGTGTTGTGTTAGTTTCTGGTATACAGCAAAGTGATTCAGTTTATATATATATTCTTTTTCATGTTCTTTTCCAGTTATGGTTTATTACAGGATATTGAATATAGTTCCCTGTGTCATACAGTAGGACCTTGTTGTTTATACATTCTGTATATAAAAGTTTCATCTGCTAATCCCAAACTCCTACTCCATCCCCCCACGCCCCCTCCCCCTTGGCAACCACAAGTCTGTTCTCTGTCTGCAAGTCTGTTTCTGTTTCGTAGATAAGTTCATTTGTGTTGTATTTTAGATTCCACATATAAGTGATATCATACAGTATTTGTCTTTGTCTTTCTGACTTACTTCACTTAGTTTGACAATCTCTAGGTCCACCCATATTGCTGCAAGTGGCATTATTTCATTCTTTTTTATGGCTGAGTAGTATTCCATTGTATATATGTACCACATCTTCTTTATCCATTCCTCTGTCAATGGACACTTAGGTTGCTTCCATGTCTTGGCTATTGTAAATAGTGCTGCTTTGTACATTGGGGCACATGTATCTTTTCAAATTAGAGTTTTCTCTGTATATATGCTCAGGAGTGGGATATATGGCAACTCTATTTTTAGTTTTTTGAGGAACCTCCATATTGTCCTTAAGGATAATTCTTTAATAAACTGTCTAATAATGTAAAATTCTGAAATCAATTTCCCAAATAGGTGATACAGGTTAACAACATAATAGGTACCTGAAGGTCTCATTAAATTCTTGACAGACCTTTTATAGATTATTCAAGGAAAGATGGAGTTTGGAGGTCAGCCAGAGCCTCTGAAGCTGTTACCAGTGAAGGGTACCAGGTACCCCTGCAGCGTAAACCCCGGGTCTGGCCATTAAAGAGATGACACTGGACCACGTGGATCATGACCCACAGACACAATTTCTGATTTGCCTCTTCACCCCCCAGGCAGGTGTAGGTCAGGTCTCTTGAAAAAACAGATTGAGACTTAGATCTGTGTGCAGACTTTTTACTGGGTATGCACTTTCAAAAACAATATCTAAAAGAAATGAGGGAAGCAGGACAAAGCAGAGGGAGATTCTGGGCTGTGATACAACTGTGACAGAGACATCTGAGTGCTGTGGGAGACTCCAGGGCTGGGATGGCCTTGCTTTGAGGAGAGAGAGTCAGGCCTCCATCAACCCGCCCACCCCTGGGGAGGGTGTGTGACCTTGTATGAAGTGGCTTCTTTGACTGAGGGCAAATCCTAGAGTGGTCCTCAGGAGAAACCCTTTGGCCACTGATGCTCCCAACAGCTGGGGACATGAGTGTCCCTCCCTGGACAGGGCACGGGCACATCCAGCAAAGTGGGGCTCCTAGACACTGACCAGATGACAGTATCTGGTCATGCAAGTTGGGGACAACCCATTGTTAGAACTGATATCCCTGGTCTAGTGTATTGTCTGCTAAGTTATGGAAGCACTGAGGGAAAGACATCATTCTAGAGGCAGAGTGACCATTTCACCGTAAAGGTGATGCGTCTTCCATGCCACCTCCACTCAACATCCCAAAGAGGAGCCAACACATGGCACCACCTAGCACGGCCTCTTGCCCCCCACCCCGTCATATTCATAGAATCAAGATAGTACAGCACAGGTGATCTGGAGGGCTGCTCAGGGGGTGACACTCTGGGCAGAAAACAGGCTTTCCAACTGTGACCCTGATACTGGTGGGACTATGTGGAAGGGAAGCTGGTCATCTGCCCATGACCCTTGGTGAAGACGCTCAGAAAAACAGATGGAATTTCTCTGGTGTCCGACTCCCTTCTCTGCTCTGATGCCTGGTGCCCGGATTGTATCCTCTCCTTCACCTCCTTCTGTCTCTTACATCAAACCACTGTTGGGAAATGACATGAAGTTTACTGGCATTAGATGTAGATGACTCATAATCATTGATCCCTTTCCTCTCCCCCCACCCCATGAAATATTAGCTTTGATCTTTGGCAGTCAGCTCTAATGCAGATGAGGCATGGGTCACAGTCCTGGCAGCACAAGGCAGAGAAGACAGACTTCTGGAGAACGTGAAAGAGACTGGTAGTCTCCCACCCAGTCTTCTTCCCTGTCTTCTATTTTGCTGACAGAAACCCGATTTTATTTTGCGTGGCCATGTGCTAAGCTAAAAGACTACATTTCCCAGGCTCCCACGCAGTTGGGTGTAGCCAAATTGATGTAAGTGACAGTCACTGGGAGACACACAGAAGAAAAATTTCAAATCACGCTGACTCCACTGCTCGGCTTTAGTTTTCATTCAGCACCCCCTGCCCCCTGCCCTTCTTCTTCCTCTTGTTTGGAACACGAACGTGATGGCTGGAGAGTCGGCAGAGATTTCGAAAAATGGAGTGACCTTGAGGATGATGGAGCAGAAAAGTAGAAGGAACCCAGTCCCTTGAACACCCTAGTGCTAATGTAGCCATCCTGGACCACCTGCTTCTTTCATGTGAGAAAGAAATGATCCTCTGCCTTGTTTAGATCACATATTTGGGCTTTCTGTTACATGCAGCTGAAACCAACTGTAATCGATATAGAATTTGGTTCCTAGAAGTAGGGCGCTAGAGAAAACAGAACCCAAAATATCAACCTGGCTGGATGGAGGAGGTGGAGAGGCTTTAATGTCAATTAAAGATTCAGGGGTTGTAGTCTGCCATCCCTCCTGTCCTTGTTACTGCGGTGGTGAAACATTTTGTCAATCTGTTGCCTACTGTACCTTGAAAATCAGACCTCATGCTGACCACAGTGGAAGTGTTGGGAAAAGTGGTAGGAAAATTAAACATTTTGGTATGTGCTAGCCTCCTCCTGCTGCTGTCAGCGGAGTCCTACCAGAGAGTAAGAAGCTCGTCTGAGAGCTAGCCACACTGTAGGCACTGATGGAAAGAAATACCAATTTACCAAGAGAGACATTCCTGACTACAGTCTGCAATCTAGGTTGAATAGGAGCCTCATAATTTAAGTCTCTCAGGGTTGAAAAAGCCAAATGCATTTGTACCCCAAACAGAAGCAGTTATGAGTAGTGGCTATAAAATTGCTGAGAGGTAAGATTGATATCCCTTCACAGGAAGTTAGGAACTTGCTGACAAATATAAGATTAAAGGTATTACATTCCCATCCAAGTTCAGTGTATCAGATTAGTCCAGGAAGTGACCATTAATTTGAGTGGTTGAGAAAGCAAGACATAGCAGAGCACAGAGGCCAGTAAATAAAAAATGAGACCCTTCCTGCTAAAAAGCTCCTTTTAGCCTGCAATCACTTTATATATGACTGAATAGAAGCAAGAAGTCTGGATACTTGGTCAACTTTAAAGAAAACAAGGTGAGGGGAGGGGTAAATTAGGAGTTTGGGATTAACAGATACACACTACTATATATAAAATAGATAACCAACACACAGGGAACTATATTCAATATCTTATAATAAACCATAATGGAAAAGAATTTTCTAAAAAAATTCATTCAATGGTTTCCCACTACAATTACAATAAAGACCCCAATCCTAACTTATGTCCTCAGCCTTGGCCGGTCTTTATGCTGTGAGAGTGGAGATTCTAAAAGCCTATGGTTAGAATAAAGCAAGAAACAAACTCCATGGGGCATGATCTCTGAAGCAAAGCAGGCTGTGTCTGGGTTCTCTAGGACTGCTGGACGATGGAACCATTGATAGGTCAAGTCCAAGTACACACAAGACAGACAGACATGAGGACAGTTTGCGTTTCAGCTAGCTTGCTACAGGTCTACGGAGTCTAGATGCTTGGTCCCCTGTCTTATCAAAAGCATACTATTGGTTTCATTGACTAAGAGTTATAAGACCCCTGGCCCTCCAGAGAGAACATTCCTGGGCTTTTCCATTTTAGTTATGACTGTGTGAAAATAGGAAGTAGAGCCTGTTGTCTGATTTCTTTTTTCCCAGGGTGCTAGGGTTCTATTGCTGCTGTAACAAATTGCCGTAAACAGGGTTATAAACAGAATTTATTCCCTTATGGCTCTAAAGAGCAGACGTCCTAAAATGGGCCATCAGGGAGGTGTTCCTTCTGACTCTAGGGAATGATCTGTTCCTTTGACTCTGCCAGCTTCTAGAGGCTTTCTGCATGCTTGGACTGTGACCCCCTCCTCCATTTTCAAAGCTCCATTTTCAAAGCATTTTCAAAGCTCGGGATCTTCCAATCTGTCTCTCCGTCCCTCTGCTTCCATCCTCACATTGCCTCTAGCAGACTCTAACTTTCCAGCCTCCCTCTTATAAAGACCCTTATGATTACATTGGACCCATCCAGAAAATCTAACCCCCCATCTCAAGATCCTTAACTCAGTCACAATTGCAAAGTCCCTTTTGCCATGCGAGATGGCATATTCACAGGTTTCAAAGGTTAGGACATGGACATCTCTGGGAGGTCATCATCCAGCCGACAAACACTAAGGTCAGTTTGTTATCCTCTTGTGTGTACTTAGTGGCCTGTGTTTCCTAGATCCCAAAATCTCTTCCTCTGCAAGCCTACCGTATCGTCTTTTTTGCCATTAATTTTTTCTGCAATTAAAACTTTTATCAAGAGACCTCTATTAAAATGAACTTGCAGTGTTCATTGTATAAAGCTGTCAGCTCTTCTTTCATTCCTTGTCGACCTGCACCTATCTTGGAGATAAGGAGAAATCGTCTTTAGACCAATTCAATTTTATTAGGGGAGAAGGTGGCGCGAGAAATTATATTGCCAGTGTGAGCCTGCATGGGGCTTTGCTGTAGGGACCTTAAGCGAGGTGGAACCACTGGTAGTTGGGGAGTCACATCCTAACAGTGAATAGTGGGAGGGCAGAAAGGCAGTGCTCAGGAAGAGAAAGAGGGTATGATGGCAGAAGCAGTAGGGAAGCAGAGGCTCCTTCTCTGAAGAATGTCTAGGAACAGCATCATTGCAGATCGCTAACAGTAACAGAGCTTTGATTACATGTCCACGTAGTAGACTAAATTATTGGTCCTAATTCTTTATACTGCTTCCCATTCAAATGCATGTCCTTGGCCATAGAACTTTTAAATTCCTCCACCAGAGACAGACTATATTTCCCTGGTCCTTGCTTTTGGGCTCATCCATATGACTTGTCTGGCCAACAAGATGTCACCAGATGAGAGGGAATCGGGGGCTTAGTGAACTTGCTTGTTTGGGTTTGCCCTCTTGTGCTTCTGCCATAGGAATAGGAGACTATTCCTGCCTGGGCCAAGGACGATAAGAAAAACATGGAGCAGCCCAGGGCAACGTGCACTTGGAGTTGCTACCCCTGGGTTCACAGACATATGAGAGATCAATGCTGATCGTTTCATGCCATCGAAATTTTTGTGATTGTTTATGTTAGGTTGCTTATTTCCTGAGCCAGTCAGGAATCATTCTAAATGTTTTACGTGTATTAATTCATCTCACCCTCCCCTCAGTCTTACAGAGTAGATATTATTCTCTCTATTTTGCAGATGAGGAAACTGAGACATCGGGCCATTAAGAAACTTGCTCAAGGTCATGCAACTAATAGGTGTTGGAGCTACAATTTGAATTTAGGTAGTATTGAGTTCTTAAAATTAACTACAGGATTATACTCTGGTCAGCAGAAGTTTCCTTCCTTTCTCTCTTCTACTCTTTATGGTCCATTTTCAATCTGTTTTAAACTATTGGGGTTTTAAATCTTTCTGTGATCCTATCAGATGAGAAATCCACTGGGCTGAGTCTGGGGCCCTGGGTTCTGATCCCACTACCAATAAGGAGTGCAAGATTGCCCAAATGGGAACAATCTAGAAGAAAAAAATATCTTATTTGCCAATTCATGACCCACATTTTCAAGGCCTGATCCAGTGAACAGTACACTGAAAAAACAAGGACATGTGCCCGGAAATCAACCGCGGGTGACTCAGTGGATAGCCAGGAAATGCCCAATTCCAGAGAACTGGCTGTGTTTGAGCTTTTTATAAATAATACTTTCTTTCTTGGCCTCAAACTCCTAAAAAGGAGAGTTTTATTCTTTTTGGAAACATTTGGAAGCTGAGTTCACAGGAGGATGATAGAAGCCTAAGAGGTCAGTGGTCATTTACAGATGAGACTTAAGGAACCCAAAACATGAATCTGAACACAGACACTGCAAAGTGGGGTTTCCGTGAGGCAAATAGTTGGCAAAGGCCGGAAAGAGACCCGAAGAGGTTCAGGTGTTTCTTGATAAACACAGGAGGCCCACAAGTCTACTGAGACTCAAAAGAAATAAAAGATTTAGGAATTACTGACCAGGGACAATGAGAAAGATAACTTTGCAAGAATTTAAAAAACAAATTGTGTGTGTGTCACATATATGGTATCTGCTATCTTTTTAAAAATTTATTTATTTTTAAAAATTTTATATTGGAGTATAGTTGATTAATAGTGTTGTGCTAGTATCAGGTGTATAGCAAAGTGATTCAGTTATACATATAACTATTCTTTTTCAAATTCTTTTCCGATTTCGGTTATTACAGAATACTGAGCAGAGTTCCCTGCCACTATACAGTAGATCCTTGTTGGTCATCTATTTTAAATACAGTAGTGTGTACATGTCAATCCCCAGCTCCCAATATATTCCTCCATACGCCCCCCACCCCCATAACCATTAGTTCTTTCTCTAAGTCTGTGAGTCTGTTTCTGTTTTGTAAATAAGTTCATTTGTATCTTCTGTCTGGCAGTGATTGGTAGTTAAAACAAGCTGATAATGTTATTGTGGGAATTATCAAGGTAGCAGAGAGCCAGGAAGACTATTTCTACTGTTCGGTCTTGGATGATGAGGATGATAATAGTAATGATGACGTCCATCAGATTTATTATATTGAGTTCTTTATGCGTTACTTGATTTAATTTTTCAAAGCAACCCTGGAAGGAAGATACTAATATCTCTTTGACAGATTCAGGGTTTGAGACTTATAGAGGTTACATGATTCTCAAGTCACAGGGTGTCAATGGTGGGACTAGTATTCAAATACAGAAAGTTTGACTTAGTGCCTCTTAACAAACAGAAAAACTTTTAAAAACAGAGGAAGTGGTTTCCATTTTGGGAAAAAAAAAAAGCAGAGGTGACAGACTGCTTTGGAATTTCTGTAATAGATGAAAGGGCACACATATTGCTGGCTGATGAGGAAACCTGTAATATAGGTGAAAAAGGGTAACCTATTAAGCTCTTGACAACCCCATCTCCCTGACTGTCCCAGGGTGAGTATGTAAGGGGCCTGAGTCCTCCATGGCTCCTACCGTGTTGATCCAACCTATGCAATATAAACTCTATCCTCTAGCTGCTTGACCCTTTGCCCCTCAGAATGCACCCTCATGCCAGGTGAGGGCTGACCAAGGCAGGAAGAGGACCGGCATTAGAACAGGGGCAGGGGAAGCGTTCCCTAAGGCCAGGAGCCAGAGCAGGAAGTTCTGTCCAAGATGGTGAAAAGTATCAGGGAAGCAGGAGCACACTAAGCCAAAATCAGAAACAAAAAAACAGAGTCTTGGAAGAGTCAGAGGCGGATATCAAAGTCAAATCTCTGGAATCAGAAAATCAAAACCAAGAAAAATAGGTTAGGGGCAAAGTGGGTTTGCAGCCAGGGCGATTATCTTGAATGCAGCTTGGTGTTTGAAATGGGCCTCTGCAAGCCTGGAGGGCGTGACATGTGAATGTATTCATTCTGCAGGAAGGACCAGGCTGAGGTTGGCACCGCTGTGACTGGGGCCAAAGCTTAAGTCCTGCTCTGTGTGATGGAGGCTTAAACCCTGGGTTCACAGCTTGCCGACTGCTCCCCCAGGAAGCCTGTTCCTTAAATCACTAGCTGCTAGCTGGAATCAAGCCCCCAAATGAGCTGGCCATCAGGAACTACAATGCAGTCATAATGTCTGATCATAAGTATCTTCTATAATTTGTATTTCTGCTGCAGCCTCCTTTCCCACCAATGCCATCAGTTGTTACTCCCAGACATCAACACAAGTCCACATGACCCCGACTACCCCCTCTTACCACCCATTGCCCAGGCCCAGGTTTGCAGTCACACCAGCTTCCCCTGGCTCCATTTCTGTCACCTCTGTGTGGCATGTCCCGGATGCAGAAGGAAATCTTCTCGGGACAATGGAGACTTCTTTAAGGGTAACAGAGGTTGACAGAATGAACCGCTGTCCAAGGTACCTGTTTTGTTTTTCTTTGTTTCAGGGTTTTTTTTTTGTTTTTTTTTTTGCTTGTTTCTCTCAAATTAATTATTAATTCCCCCACATCTTTTCTACTCTGGCTTACATTACAAGAAGTTGACCCATGAAAACTACATTTCTCTAAAGCTCTCCTGCTAAGTTTTTGGGTCCAGCTACTGGGAATAATTGGCAGGAGACCGGAGGGTAGAAGGAAGGGAGAGGCCAGGGAACTTCTCTCTCTCACCCCCTCTGCTTTGGGCTGCGTCTCTGGAAGGGACTGGGTCTCCCCCATGGTACCAGCTCCCGTCAAACTACACCTCTCTTTGGGCCCAGCTCCCACAGGTGGCCCCCGGCATGGGTCCAGCTTCCACTGCATAGTTCTACCTCCTAAGCTCCTTGTGTTTCTCCAGATCTAGGGGTGACTGATGGTGGTTTCCTCAAACTGCTAAATCTCTGGGTTGCCTCCCAGGGCCCTCTTTGAAATTTCAGGTCCTCCAATATCTTCCAACTATTTCCCCATGCAGAAATACTTCTGTTGGCAGGAACCTGCCTGATACACACTGAAAGGCCAATCAACTGGTGTAGGAAAAGGAAAAGTGTAGAGAAAAGAAGATTTGCAGGGCACTAATGCAGACTTTGGAATTGTCGATTTTTCCCTGGGTTTGACTCTGATGTTGCTGGGTGGGCAGGAGGCCGAATGGGCCTAATTCATGGTTCCAAATGTGGTGGCCACTCACTTCTACAGATTACCCAAGTTCCTTGCTGCCCTGGGGATCAGACCTGCCCCGGACCAAATTTCCCAGGAGGAGATTGGTCTGGGCCCCTTCCTTCTGCATAAGTGGTCTCGAAATGCCTTGTTTTCAGGAATTTTTTTGTCTTTGAGATTCAAATACTGTCATAAAATATCTTCATCACAATAAAACCACAAAGTACAAAGTTACTGTTCTGCACCGCATCACAGAAGGATGCATAGACATTATTCAAATGTGTTCAGGGCAATTGCCACACAGGCACTTGCAGCAGGCGGATGGGACTTAAAAATAGCACATTCCATTAAAAGGAAAAAAAGACTCTTTGGTAACAAAATAAGTGACTGTTCTGTTTTGTCCCTTTTTTATACAGACACCAGCCCCCTCAGCAGACTCTTTGCAGAATTGTGGTTTTCCAGGAAATGTAAGGGACAGGCAGTGGTGATACCAAGTGGATCCAGGGAAAGGGGAAGAGACAGAGCTATGGACAGGAGAGTGTCCTCTCCTCTGCCTGCAGTCTCCCCAGTCCCCACAGAACTTCCCTGCCTTAGCGAGAGTACCTGTGATGGCTGGTGCACAGGGGCCTGTCTGGAGAAAGGCTGCAGTACCTGGTATTGGAGGGGGAAAAGAAGGGAGGGACTTGGTAAAAATTCAAGATGCCAGCGATTTAGAGAGGTTTTGTCATTGTTCGTTTGTTTGTTTGTCATACTTCCCTACTTATATTACAAATGGAGAACTTAGAACAAAAAGAACCAATTGACTGCACTTGGCCAAGGTGCCTCAGCTACTTAGGGGCACAGTCAGAACCTGGAGTCCCAAACCAATGTTCTTTACCCTCTAACTTGGTGCAGTGTTGAGTTTGTCTACCAAAAACCAAAAATGTATAATGTGAGAGTTGTGAGTTAAGTTTTATTTGAGGCAAAATAAGTACTACAGCCCGGGAGACAGCGTCTCAGATAGCTCTGAGGAACTGCTCCAAAGGTGGGGACAGGGGCGTCAGTATTACATATGATTTTAGTGAAGGGGGTATGTGCAATCAAGTACACATTTTGGCAGAAGGTGGCTACTACTCATGAGGAGCAGATGTCTCCGTCCATGATTTTAGTGCTTTTCTAGATATGAGAAGATGCAAGGATTTGGGCTCATAAAATCTTCTGAAAATCTCTAACTACCTGAGGCCTGTTCTGCCAGTTTTTCCCAGAGCACAGAGGGTCTCATTCCTGATCTCCACCCTGAACTCCTTTGAGGGTGTGTTGAAGGTCAGGGACTGCAGTGGCTACTAACTTCATCCTTGTAGAGGCAGATGGTGAATGCCAGTTTTTAGGTGCAAGTCTAAAAAAAGCACATGTGTAATAACTTGAATTTCAATTCTTCATCCCACTTATCTCAATAAAGCTGGGATGGATGGATGGATGGATAGATAGATGGATGGCTAGCTAGATTGATAGATAGATGGATAGATAGGTGTGTGGGTGGGTAGATAGGTAAATAGATAGATGGATAGATAGTTGGATGGATGATAGATAGATGATAGATGGATGGCTAGATAGATAGGTGGATAGATAGATAAGTAGATGGATGGATAGATAGATGTATAGATAGATAAATAGCTGATAGATAGATAGGTAGACAGATAGATAGATAGACAGATAGGTAGGTAGATAGATTATTCACTCCCACACATACATAATAGGAAGATTCCCACTCAGAAGCTGATGCAGAGGAAGAGTGCACAGAGGATCAGACAAACAGTGGGAAATCTCAGGGCCAGTCCCTCCTGGTCACTTGTAGAGGAGGGAATCGGGGCTAGTTCTGTGACCCTGCTGAGCTTCATTTTCCTCATCAGCAAATTGGGCACAAAGGCACAAGCCGTAGGTACTTCATAGGGAGTATATGCTACTAAAATGAACCAAAGTATAGAAGAATGCGGAAAATATGGCATGTTTACAGATATTAGAAAAGAAGCAGGGGTGAGCAAACTTTATCTGAAGGGCCAGATGGTAAATATTTTAGGTTTTTAGGCCAAATACATTCTCTATTGCAACTACTCAACTCTGCTATCATAGCACAAAAACAGCAATGGACAATACCTAAATGAATGAATGTTCTGGGTTCCAGTAAAACTTTATTTACAAAACAGACAGAGGGTCAAATTTAGCCTGTGGGTTATAGGTTGCCGATCCCTGAGACAAAGTCTTCCCACTCTGTTCAGTGCATCTTCACTGAAAATGCCTCCTCGCTTCTCTACCACATCCCTTCCCAGTCCCAGGGCTTGATGACTCAGCCACAGCCTTATTTTTGGAGCACCAGCTTTTTAAGGCAAAACATAGCTCACTAGAGGGGTTTTAAGACACATAGTCATCTGCACCAGAGGAAGGAAAAGCTAAAAGCGCATTTATAACCATTTATAGCCACAGTCACAGCCAGCCTCCTTTATGAATATGTTTATGTCTGCATTTCAACTCCCAGCCACGCACATAAAGTGATGCAGAGAAGTAAATGGAGTCGTGGATGGAAAGACACGTCAGTGGATTTCATTGACGCTGTAACATAGGATGAGATATAAGCATAAACAACAACTCTGGGTATTTATAGCCCAGCTCTAACTTTTTAAAGCACATTCACATTTATTTTCAGTTATCACGATAAGATTAGGAGGGATTTTTTACAGATTTGAGAGAAAGATTCTTAGCTAAAGTCACAGTCTGACTGGCTTGTAGAACTTGGGGTGAGAGAAGCTCAGAGACTGTCTTGTGGACCCAGCCAAGCACTTCCCCTCAGAATGAGAGCTGGGTTGGCCACAGAACGCTCTTCAGCCATGGTCATGCTTCTTCCCAGTGCCCTGCCGGAGAGTCGTGGACACAATCTTCCTTGAGGACATGATCTAATTCTCCCCGGATTGAGTCCCCTTGATGGATTAAGTCAAAATGAGGAGGATTTTAAATGCTCTGGGATGGATGGGGGAACACATAAATCCATCCTCACAAGGAACTGGGGATTGGATGAGGCTGGAATGATTATTTCTCGGACCATGGGTGGATTAGTCATCTATGGGTAATCTGGAATCAGAAATGCTCCCCAGGCTAAAACCTGAAGTTAGACGATTTCCACTGAATTTATGGTAGGGATCCCCAGCCTTGGAACAGGAGAGGCAGGCACCTCAGAAGAAGGGTAGGGGAAGGAGCCCAGACACTGATTTCATCTTGAAAGAAGCGTGAAGATGCTTCACAGTGGGATCAGAACAACGAAATCAGGTAGCTGATGAAGACGCTTCAGAAAACTAAAGAGGGTACCAACGTGGAGAGAGTTCTTCAATGGCTGGGCCACACAACCCACGCCGAGGAAAATAAATTGCCTGTAACACAGGTGCAGGGTAGATTTGACCACAGGGGAAGAGTATAGGACGCATATAAAAGTGTCTTCTTATCCAAGGGCACCTGATGTTGGGGGACCACCTTGGCGGTCAAACATAAGTGAAGACTGCAAAGGTTCTGAAAAGAGCTAAAAAGCCCACTTGAACTACTAACCTAATACCCACACATATACTAAGCTGTCATCTTATACCTTTGCCTGGCATCCACCTGAAACCAGCCTTTGTTGAAATCTAAGCTGGGAATCATGGAGAAAGGAGGATGGGGCTAAGCCCAATTTATAATCACGTGTGGTCAATGAGCATTTATTGCCATAAATTGAATGTAAATACACAATTTGTCAAGCACTCCTTGTACTTAAAATTTCTCATGATTTTAATTCTGTCAGTATTTATTGCTTCACTTAAACCCTCTGGTTTACATATAATTAATCCTTTGCTTTTCTAAGGCAAAAAAGCAAGGATTTCCTGATTTAGAAAGCTGAAAGGCATTTTCCCTCAGACACATTGCAGTATATTAAAATTCTTCAGGAACATTGGTGTTCAAGAGCACGTGGGCCTTTATGACTGTGCGAGCCGGCTGACTCTACTGTGGAGTATTGTTTCTCTGAAAAGTTGTTCCAAACAACTGATTTATAAATGGCTGCTGTCCCTGAGGGTCAGTTTTAAGTTTAGGACTGCAGGTCTGTGCACACAGGTGTGTGTGTGTGTGTGTGTGTGTGTGTGTGTGTGCACGCACGTGTGTGTATGCATGTGCATGTGTGTTGATTCAACACCCCTCCAGTCCCGTCGCTGTCCCACAGAATGAATACCCAGAAGCCTGATCCTCAAATCATTGTTTTGTTTTTTTAAGGCCTCATATGAATATATATATACATATATATTCACTTATTTCCATTTCTCCCCATCCCCCGTCAAATGAAAAATTGTCTGTCAGAAATCAGTGCTTCCAGCAGCATCTTGTTCTCTCAGCCCATTATGTCCCTGAAGGAAGCTGCAGTGCCACCCATGGGCTTCGTCTCTATTGTGTGGACTAAATAGAATCACTGAAGCTATATTTCTTTTCTATTTTAAACAGCAGCAGAAAAGAAATGGGGTAGAAGAAAAGCCCTGTGGTTATTTCTTGATTATGCTTACAATGGGGGGATGAAACACGCCCCCCCCCAGTGAAGCGAGTGAAAGCCTTCAATGCAACTCAGGTCAGTTCAGGCAACAATGGATCAGTTCAGTGCGGAGGACACCCCAGTAGAAGAAAAGGTCCAAGAAGCAGGTTTTAACCCCAACCCTTTCTCAAAACTGGGAATTTCTTCTCTGGGAGGTAAGGGGAAGAAGAGGAGGCCATTAGAAAAAATGCATTAAAAATATATCAAATTATTAATATAATCTTTTTTTTCCTCTTTGTAGCTGAAAATTTTGCTTCATGACCTATGATCTGTTTCTAGGTTAACTCCAAACTTTGAAAACCATTGAACAATGCTTACATCATTAAGACTACATAATTTTAATGTCTGACAAAATGTTATTCTCATCTTGCATGGACATATTTCATGTTTCCTGACTCTTTTTCTTTCAATTTTCTGATCTGATTAAAAGTAAGAATAAAAAAGGAAAGAAAAAAGAAAGGAAGAAAGAGAATATTCAGCTTCTCTCTTCTACTTAGGAGTCCCTCAAGGAGATAGATGCCAAGAATTAGCCTTCTCCGCTACCCTCTTTGGTCTTAACCTGGGTGTGCAGGATCACTTTTGCCGTCTGCAACTGTATTTCCAGGACAAATCAGGGTCTCTGCTCCTCAGAATTCCTGGGGATAAATTCATGTCCACAGAAGGTCTCATAGAATACTAGAATATACAAGGATTGAAGGCACTAGAAGGTTTCACTTCTTATATTGAAAAAAAAAAGGGACTTCCCTGGTGGTCCAGTGGGAAAGAATTTATGTATGTATGTACATATATATATATATGGCCCCAAACCCACATGGTCTGCAGAGACGGCGCAGAGCCAGACCCTGAGGGTGGCTCCCCTCCAGCCCAAGCCCTCGGCACGGAAGGGAGGCTGCGAGCAGAGGGTCTGAGCCGGCGAACCCACCAGCAGTTAACTAACTATACCTCTATTAAAAAAAAGAAGAAAAACAAGAGCCACAGACAATACATAAAGGAATGGGCATGGCTGTGTTTCAATAAAACTTTATTTATAAAAAAGGACTGCCCTGGTGGTCCACTGGTTAAGAATCTGCCTTCCAATGCAGGGGACGAGGGTTCGATCCTTGGTGATGGAATTAAGATCCCACATGCCGTGGGGCAACTAAGTCCAAGCGCCACTACTGAGTTTGCGTGCACCTCAGCAAGAGAGCCTGCATGCCGCAAACTACAGAGCCCATGCGCCCTGGAGCCTGGGCGCCACAACTAGAGAGAGGAAGCATGCACTCCACAACTAGAGAGAAGCCTGCACGCCGGAATGAGGAGCCCGCACCGCAATGCAAGAACACGCAACTAAGACCCGATGCAGCCAAATAAATAAATAAAATAAATATTTTTTTAAAAAAAGAGGGCTTCCCTGGTAGCGCAGTGGTTGAGAGTCCGCCTGCCGATGCAGGAGACGTGGGTTTGTGCCCCGGTCCGGGAGGATCCCACATGCCGCGGAGCGGCTGGGCCCGGGAGCCATGGCCGCTGAGCCTGCGCATCTGGAGCCTGTGCTCCGCAACGGGAAAGGCCACAGCAGTGAGAGGCCCGCGTACCACAAAAAAAAAAAAAAAAAGAAAAAAGAAAAAAAGAAAAAACACTAGTGTGATTTGCAAAGAACTGGGCAGGAGAACTTGGTGGATCTTTCCCCTGGGGCCAAAATGAAATGGTGGTTTAAGCTGATCTGCTGAGAGAAGGGATGATTGTGTGTGTGCTTGAGAGGCCTGGGGTGGGAAGAGAGGCTGAATAATCAAGATTGTCCATCCATAGAGTTCACTATATCTGTGCTATAATGGAAAGTATAGGGGACTTGAAGTGAGAGAATCTGCAAGCAAGTTCTAGCTGCACCACTGGTGCATAGTAGTTGTATAACCTTGGAATGACATTCACACTTTCTGAAGCTCAATTTCTTCACTTGTATACACATTGGGACAGTAAGTGTTCAGTTAGCATCAAAGTATTTTATGATAATCGAAGGAGAAAATGTACTAAAAACACTGTGAAAACTAAAGTGCAATGCAAATAGACGTATAAGGGGCCTAAGCAAGCCAGGTGTTGATCAGGCACTGATTTCCTGTCTTTCGAAAAATGAATTCTGAATAAGATAGTTATTAAGTCTTGGCGAACATATAGGTGGTTGCTTTAGCTGTATAACAAACCTATTATTTTGTTCTATTACTGTTCATTAGTTCATCCCATAACATTGTTATTTGGATACTTAGCATACAAATTGACAAATGAACCACAGTTCTAATTTAATTAGATTTGGAACAATATTTTTAGCACATAATGACTTTCTAATTTGTAAATTTACATGTGGGTGTTTTGAATTGATCTGGGTGAATAATAATAATCCTTTATACTTACATAGCATTTCAGAGTTTACCAAACACTTCCACGTAATTTTAATTTGTTTTATTCTCTTAAGAACTCTCTGTTACATAGAGCATGGATTATTATATTTATTTTTTTACAGATGATAAACTAAGACTTAAAGAGATTATGATTTTTCCAAAGTGTACCAGTAAGAGACCAGATCTGGGTCTGGAACCCATAAGGGCAAGAACCGTCCCCATTACAGAACCGTACTTGTCCCTGGTCCCAAGACCCCAATACCACTACCAGACCTTGCCACACACTTGAAAGTTTTAGGTTACTCTGGTCAGCACTGAAATTGATGGATTTGTAAAGCTGTGGGTTTGCTGAATCACTGCCACTCAAATAATAACATCCATTTCTCTTCTTGGTGAAGGAGAAAAAAATATGAGAATGGCAATCGGGTTCCTGGATTTCCAGTTACAATTGGGTAAATGTTTGACTCCCAAGGTGGTCCCTTACTAGCAGCCTCCCTGGGACAAGAAGGCACTTTTTTTTTTTTTTTGCGGTACGCGGGCCTCTTGCTGTTGTGGCCTCTCCCATTGCAGAGCACAGGCTCCGGACGCGCAGGCTCAGCGGCCATGGCTCACGGGCCCAGCCGCTCGGCGGCATGTGGGATCTTCCCGGACCGGGGCATGAACCCGTGTCCCCTGCATCGGCAGGCGGACCCTCAACCACTGCGCCACCAGGGAAGCCCAAGAAGGCACTTTCTGATGTGGCTCTACAATGCTCTCCCTGGGGTCAAGACTGCACTTGACTTAGAGGCAATTTATCTTCCTCTTAGTGGTTGTATGACTCAGCCATGGACATGCGAGAGACAGCAGCCGAAATGGAACCACTGTATCTTTTATGACCTGCAATTGGAAGGGACATAACCATTGTTTTTGTTGTGTTCTCTTCGTTCCACAGACCAATCTTGGTCCAATATGGGAGGGGACTACAAGGAAGTGACAACCCAGAGACAGAGATTATGGCTACCAATCTTAGGGTGGGCATGGGGTATTAGTAACTTCACAGATGGTACTCGGGCCATCACAGGGTAAATGCTGTTGGAGGAGAAATGTTCTCTCTGGAACCCAGGAAAGCAGTCACCTCTGGAGCACTTCTCCTGGCACTATAGCAAGGAAGAATAAGACAAAAGTTGTACACAGAAGGTCCCACATGCCCATGAGGAATAGTGGAAACTTTTCCCACTGTCTGAGACACGCAATGTTATAATCGCAAGAGGCAGAGGGCCTCAGCCCATCTCACAGTGGTGGTGAGAGAATGTAGCTCAGATGGTGTGAGGACCACTGCTGTTGGAGGCCAGACACCGACCTGGTGCTATGACACTCCTTAAGTCAGTCTGGGTTCTTCCTGGTGTATAGCGTTAGCCGCCAAAAAGTATGAGGCAGCAGAGGATTAGCTATAGCTTCACAATCTTTTTTTTTTTTTTTTAAAAAAACAGCTGTCTTGTTAGCCACCTTAGAGTAAAACTGCACATGGTAGAAAATGCCTCCAACTAGAAGACTCTGCCTTTATGACTTTTGTATGGGGGTGGCGCTTGCTATATTTTTGGCTGCGTTGGGTCTTTGTTTCTGTGCGAGGGCTTCCTCCAGTTGTGGCAAGCGGGGACCACTCTTCATCGCGGTGCGCGGGCCTCTCTCTATCGTGGCCTCTCTTGTTCCGGAGCACAGGCTCCAAACACGCAGGCTCAGTAGCTGTGGCTCACGGGCCCTAGTTGCTCCGCGGCATGTGGGATCTTCCCATGCCAGGGCTCGAACCCGTGTCCCCTGCATCGGCAGGCGGACTCTCAACCACTGCGCCACCGGGGAAGCCCAGCTTCACAATCTTGCTACGAGATTTATAATGAAAGCAAGTCTTAGACCAAACTCTTCCCCACATTAGGACATTTACTTAAAAAATTTTTTTGTTAACAAGTAAGCAAAAAACAGTGTGATAAACTCCAGGTTTCTAACCTTAATGCTCATCAAACCAATTCTGTATAGAAAGCTCACCTAGGGCAGATAGATCAATAGTCTAAAGACAGGATTCTGTTATCAGTAGAGCAGGAAATACACAACCAAAACCTTCTGATCATAAAGCTGGTCACAGGACCGTGTAAAGATCCAGCTTCAAATGCTTTCCCTTAGAGAAAAGGTTGCCAATGTGGTTAGATGCTCAAGCAAAAGTGAGGGGTGTCTCTACAGTATTCTAGCCATGCCACACACTTTGAATCTCATCTGTAAGAACCCATCATGCTAGTTCCTGAAGCCTTTGATGTTTTTGGCAAATAAAGATAACTGAAGTTTTGTGGTATCATTCATGGGTGAATATGACTTAGTATTTTCAAAGCATTTAGCCCAGAGCCTGGCCTAAAGTAAACACTATGTACTTGTTCCGTTTACAAAAAGGAAAAAAAATCGCAGCTACCCCTAGTGTGCCAGCCCACAATGCTAGGAGTGTGAGTCCCAGAATGAAGCATCTGACTACACTAAAATATAGTTTTCACTAACACACAAATAATATCACGCTGTTTAGCCTGATGCGATTTTAAGTAAATTACAGATTCCACGTAGGTGCTAACAAGCCTAAACAAAATTTGCAGGTAAGCAAAGATCAAATGTGATGAGTTGCATTTCAGGAGATGCTAGCGGAGGAGAGAGTACAGGTGCCGACCTGGCCCCTTCCCCTCGTGATGCCACAGAAGTGCCCCTGAAAGTCTGGAGAGAAGAATGAACCTGACAAAATGACGATTTCCTGAAAGTGACTAAATTCAGTTCTTTGCTCCACAGGTTTGGAAAAATGCAATAATTACTCTAGCACGTAAACTTCTTCCTTAAGTCCTTTCAGATGCTTCAGTGGTATCAGTCATTACTTGAGGGGTGTACTCAGCACTGTGGGATTCTCTGCATTCTGTACTCCAGTAAACCCTCACCTAAAGGCTAAGTGCTTTATCTGCTCTTAATCCCCGACCCATCACCCCAAACCTGATGTTATAATCCCTTTCTTGAGTTTCAGGTGGGAAATGACTACTTACATTCTTTATGCCCTTGAAATGTTCTCCCCAAATAAACTCTCATTGCCCCCTATCTCTATGGTAATCAGCAAGTCTCTCTCCCCGCCACCCCCAGTGACAGCAGCTGCGTCTAAACCACCCATCTGTTGTCTTTCTGGGGCTCTGCCATATCCTGCTTCATGCCCACTTGCAAGTGTACCACATTTCTATTTAGAAACATTCTGCCTACCCTGGTTATTTTTGGCTACTTATCAATCATTGCGCATCTCTTTGGCAGGCAGTGAAACTGCTGAACTGTTGTGCCCCAAGTACGCCCAGCATCTGTAGGCTGGGCCAGCAGTGGGTAAAAGATGTCAAAATGAGAGGGTAAGTGAAGTCTCTGGCACTTGATACATGGGGACTGGAGCTGGTAGGATGGTGGTGAGGTGCAGGGTGTCTTAGTCTGTTCTGGCTGCTCTAACAGAGCACCAGCCACTGGGAGGCTTATTCACAACAAAAATGTATTTCTCACAGTCCTAGAGGTTGGAAATCTGAGACTGGGGATGTCAGCATGGTTGGGTACTGGTGAGAGCTTTCTTCTGGGATGCTGTTTCGCCTTCTGTCCTCACATGCTAGAGGGGACCAGAGAGGATGAGGGAGCTTTCTGGGGTCTTCTTAAATCTTTTTTTTAATTGAGGCATAATTGACATATAGTGTTGTATTAGTTTCAGGTGTATAACATAACGGTTTGATATTTGCATACATCGTGATCACTCTAAGTCTAGTTACTATCTGTTACCATACATAGTTACATTTTTTCTTTTTTGTGTGTGATGAAGACTTTTAAGATGTACTCCCTTAACAATTTACTTATATGTAGTACAGTATTATTAAATATAGTCGCCGTGCTGTACGTTATATTCCCTTGACCTATTTATTTTATAACTGAAATTGTGTACCTTTTGATCCCCTTCACCCATTTTGCCCTCCTCCACCCCCCTTCCACCCTGGCAACGAGCAAACTGTTCTCTGTAACTATGAGCTTGGTTTTCGCTTGTTGGTTTGTTTTGTTTTGCAGATTACACATATAAGTCAGATCATACAGTATTCGTCTTTCTCTGTCTGACTTATTTCACTTAGCATAACGCCCTCAAGTTCTATACATATTGTCACAAATGGCAAAATTTCATTCTTTTTTATGGCTGGGTAGTATTCCATTGTGAGATACTCACATCTTTCTCCATTCATCTATCTTTGGACACTTAGGTTGTTTCCATATCTTGGCTATTCTAAGTAACACCGAAATGAACATGGGGGTGCAGATATCTTTTCGAGTTAGTATTTTCATTGTCTTTGGATAAATGCTACCCAGGAGTAGAGTTGCTAGATCATATGGTACTTATATTTTTAATTTTTTTAGGAGCCTCCATACTGTTTTCCTCCATACTGTTTCCATAGTGGCTGCACCAATTTACATTCCCACCAACAGTACACAAGGGTTCCCTTTTCTCCACGTTCTTGCCAGCACTAGTTATTTTTGCCTTTTTTGATGACAGCCATTTGGACGGGTATGAGGTGATATCTCACTGTGGCTTTGATTTTGTATTTCCCTGGTGCTTAGTGATGTGGAGTATCTTTTCAGGTGCCTGTTGGCCATCTGTATGTCTTCTTTGGAAAAATGTCTGTCCAGATCCTCTGCTCAGTGGTGTCTTTTACATAAGAGCACTAATCCCATTCATAAGAGCTCCACCTTCATGACCTAATTCTCTTCCAAAGGCCCTACCTCGTAATACCATCATGTTGGAGGTTAGGATTTCAACATATGAATTTTGAGGGGACACAAACACTCAGCCCAGAACACAGGGCAGAAGGAGGAAATAGAAAGTTTAAGTGTTGGGACCTCTGATCATATGTCATCAGAATAGAAATTCACATGGGTTTGGAAATATGCACAGAGCTTATATTTTTAAGTTGAAGTAAAATTTGCATAACATAAAATTAGCCACTTTAAAATTTACACTTCAGTAACATTTAGTGCATTCATAAAGTTCTGCAAAGGACCATCTCTATGTAACTGCAAAATATTTTCATCATCCCTAAAGAAAACCCCATGCCCATTAAGCAGTGGGTTCCCATTCCTCCCTACCCACAGCACCCAGCAACCAGCACTCTGCATTCTGTTTCTCTGGATTTACCTATTCTGTATATTTCATGTAAATGGAATCATGGAATATGTAGCCTTCTGTGCTTGATATCTTTCACTTAGCACAAAGTTTTCAAAGTTCATCCACGTTGTAACATGGATCAGAACTTCATTCCCATTTATGGCTGAATAATATTCCATTTTGTGTATAGATCACATTTTGTTCACCCATTCGTCCATTCATGGACATTTGGGTTGTTTCCACCTTTTAGCTGTTGTGAATTATGCTGTTATGAATATTTGTTTATGAATATTTGCTTGAGCGCCTGTTTCCAATCCTTTTGGGTATATACATAGGAGTGGAATTGCTGGGTCAAATGGTAATTTGACATTTAATATTTTGAGGAACTTCATATTATTTTCCACAACAGCTACACCATTTTACAGACCCATCAGCTATGCATGAGGGTTCCCACTTCTCCACATCCTTGCCAAAACATACCATTTTTGTTTTTATTTTTAATTTTTTTTATTATAGTCATCCTATTGGGTGTGAAGTGGTATCTCAGTGTGGTTTTAACTTGTTATGGATTTTGCATGTTTGTGTTCCCCCAAACTTCGTATGTTTAAACCCTAATCTCCCACGTGATGATATTTGGAGAAGGGAATCTTTGGGAGGTGTTTAGATCATGAAGATGGAACCTTTCTGCCAGGAGCAGACACAGCAAGAAGACAGCTGTCTGCAAGTCAGGAGACAGCCCTCGCTGGAACTCAGCCAGGTGGCACCCTGATCTCAGACTTCCCAGTCTCATAGTTCATAGGAGTGAGGGAGGAACAGATGATTTTAAAGTATGCATACCTGCTCTGGAAGGGGACATAAAGACTTTTCCTTGTGTTACCACATTGCCAGGAGTCAGAGTGCTGGACCTTCTCAGGGTAAGCGTAGCAGCAGAGAAAGAGGGTTAATATCTGGGGTGGAACAGGTGGGTAAGTTGATTTTCTGGTCAAGAAAACTGGTGATGCCACGGACCTCTGTGGACTCAGGTGGGATTAAACCCTCTCTCCAGGGACTGAAAGTGGTGCTGAGAACAGCTTATGTGATTCGTGTGGACGGCAGGACTTACCGTTTCTTTACTTCCTATTGCTAAACAATTGATGTCATTTGCTTTTCCTGACTCAATGAAATTTTCTTTTCCTACATTGTGGCCAGAGGATCTGGAGGTCAAGGAAAAGCAAACTATGGCGTGGATGTCCCTCTATATTGGGTGGGGGCTTGCTCCTAGAGACAAACTTATGGTTACCAAAGGAGAATGGGGGGTGGGATAAATTAGGAGCTTGGGATTAACAGATACACACTACTATATATATAATAGATAACCAACAAGGACCTACTGCATAGCACAGGGAACTGTACTCAGTGTTTTTTAATAACCTATAAGGGAAAAGAATCTGGAAAAGATTCTATATATGTATAACTGAATCACTTTGCTGTACACCAGAAGCTAACACAACATTGTAAATCAACTGTACTCCAATAGAGAAATTAAATTAAATTTTTAAAAATCGCCATAATGTTACCACTTTCTTCTTTCTACAGATGCCCCAGGATGGAGGTTACATAAGACAGCCATCCTGTCCCTCCCTTCCTACAGTGGCAAAAGCAAAGGCAGCTGTGCTGAGCACAGACAATGTCCTGGGGGGATGTTCCAATGCATTAAGAAAAGGCATCGTGTGAGGAGGCCAAATCCCAGATGCATTTACAAATCTCTCCAACAAACTGAGGCTCAACTGCTGTTCTTCCTTGAGGAGTTTAAAAAGAAAGAAAAATCTCAAGGGAGGGAAAACTCAGGTATCCTGGAACATCTTCCATTTTAATGAGAGGAAGAAACTGGCTCCTATCCTGAAACAAAAGGTTGAAATTTCCACGGTTCCTGTACCCACTGCTGTAAAACAAACATGGAGCAAACAGAAACAATGGCAAGAAGATACGTCTTGCTGCTCATCTAAAAAGAATGGGCTAATAACCCTTAGTGATGCTAAATGATAAAACTACAAACATGAAAGCAAATAGTCTTGATTTGAAGGCTACACGTTTTGTCAAACTCCCGCTGATACCAAACCTCTTTTTTTTTGGCCTAAGGCACCTGTCTGCTGCTCTTGAGCCATGAAATGATTTGTCATTTCTCCCTAGTGAAATTTTAATGGAGAGCACAAAAATTAAATTTAAAAGTGGGAGTTACTACATAATACTATTGTTGATGATGGATTACAGGATTTAAAGGAATGTCCACATCGTAACTTTTTAAAAGTTGTAAACCATCAGAAAGAAATGGCCTTTGTAATATGCTAATGCAGGATCAGCTAAATATGTTCTCGAGAAAATAGTTATTCATGAGACTCTATCATCATCTCATGGACAAGATCATCATCTCATTTCAAAGATCACCACCACCACCACCACCGCTCAGGAAGAGGGCACTGGATCTAGGTGGGTAAAAATATGATTATGTCTCAGATGGGATATTGACAGCCAGTGGTAGGGACTCCTACACGTTACCAGACCAGTTTCCTCTACCTCTCTAGACTCCTCTCTTGCCCTGTGTAGCAGGATGCGGGGACATGGCGTGTGATTGGAAGTGACTCTGATTCAATGTGCTCCATGCTCCTTCCACGCACTCCCCTCCTTGGCCATCCCACAGAAACATGGTTGAGCCAGGAGATGGAAGGAGCCAGGTCTCCGGATGATTGCACAGAAGATGTCACTGATTAGATATACACGTCTGGGTTTTACATGAGTGAGAAATCACTTCCTGTTGGAATATGCCATTGAGATTTTGGAATTTATTGTATCAGTGGCAAACATTCCCATCATTTCTTTGGCTTAACTGACAAGTAGTTTTATATTTTTTTAATGTTTCATTAATTAATTAATTAATTTTTGGCTGCGTTGGGTCTTTGCTGCTGCACGCAGGCTTTCTCTAGTTGCAGTGAGCGGGGGCTACTCTTTGTTGTGGTGTGCAGGCTTCTCGTTGCGGGGGTTTCTCTTGTTTGGGAGCACGGGCTCTAGGCGCACAGGCTTCAGTAGTTGTGGCTCGCGGGTTCAGTAGCTGTGGCTCGTGAGCTCTAGAGCGCAGGCTCAGTAGTTGTGGCGCACGGGCTTAGTTGCTCCGAGGCATGTGGGATCTTTCCGGACCCGGGATAGAACCCGTGTCCCCTGCATTGGCAGGCAGATTCTTAACCACTGTGCCACCAGGGAAGTCCAACAAGTAGTTTTAAAAGGTGGTCAAGAACATAGGCTTTGGGGCAAGATCTGAGTTTGAATCTCCGCTCTGCCATCATGGCCACGTAAACTTGGACAAATTGCTTAATTTCTCTGAGTCTCAGTCCTCTCATCTGTGAGAAGAAGATGACAACGCTCACCTTTCACATCATAGTGAGAAAGTAATAAAATCATATTTGTCAAGAGTTGGCACGAGGTTGGCACACAGCAGGTGCTTGTTTTTCTTTTTCACACCAATTGTGTCCATTCAAGATCTAGGTGCAGCCCTGCTTCCAACCAACTTTTCCAAGACCCAGAACTTGGGAAAGATTACACGCAATTATGCATCTACTATAGATTTCTCCAATTCAGAGACTGCAAAACTGGAGGCCTGGGCTGAATTCCACCCTCTGCCATATTTTGTTTGGTGTGTACAGTGTTGAAGGCTATGAAATGAGGTGCCAATATTTAAACATCACAATAAAGATCCAATTTCTAGCTTTTCTTAAGTAACTGAATCATCTGGAGCATTGGGGCTGCATTTCCACCTCGCTTACAATGGGATGACAAAGATAGAAAATGCCATGTAATCTTCCCACGTGCCAGGTACTGGTTTAAGCATTTTGCTTACAAAGTAATCTAATTCTGTTAATACACTTGTGAGAGAGGTTCTCCTATTATTCCCATTTTTTAGGAGAGAACGCTGAGGCATGAGAAATCAATTGACATGTCCAAGGTCATGGCAATGAGAAGTGGCAGAGATGCGATTTGCACCCAGGCTGTCCGTCTGCAGGGCTAAACTCCACCACTGCCCTCCCACTCCACCTCTTATGTTAACCGGACCATCGTTGGTGCTATAAACACAGGGTGTGTGTGCAGCACGCACTTCTGCTATGTCCTATTGGTCGGCGACTTGCAGGAAAATCTAGATGGAAATTCATTTTTAAAGTTAATTCCTGAGAAAATACTGCAGAGCACTTCAGTGACTTATGGGTGTAGACTAATCTTATGTTAACGGACCATCGTTGGTGCTATAAACACAGGGCGTGTGTGCAGCACGCACTTCTGCTATGTCCTATTTGTCGGCGACTTGCAGGAAAATCTAGATGGAAATTCATTTTTAAAGTTAATTCCTGAGAAAATACTGCAGAGCACTTCAGTGACTTATGGGTGTAGACTAATTACCCATGACTTCGGTCAGGTAGAGAGAGTGACAAATGACATGGAGAGAAAGCCAGATTCAGACAAAAGGAAATATCTGCCAGATGCCTCCTTCTTCCAGCTCTGTAGGAGAAAATAAACTGCATTGCAACAAATATTCAGATGCTTTTATCCTGCAATAATGAGGTAGCTTCTGAATTAATTTATTTATGGGCCCTTCCTGTCCAATTATGCCTCTGGCTAAGATCTCAACAGTGAGAAAAAAAAATATCAAGTGCCCATGAGACAGCCTTATTTAAGGTAGTGAATATCCTACAATCCCGTGAGGCTGATGATGTTAATAATGTCACCATGTAGCTCCTGGAAGCCCTGAAATATCACAAGTTTAACCAACTCCTCTAGGCCCACAGTTGGCTACTACCCACCCAGTGCTCTGGCACTCTCCCCATAGTTCCAATAACAATAATCCCTAAATTGGTATGTTGACTATGGAATTGTTTTTTCAAAACTGGAAAGCATTTTTATTTGGTTCTGAATCTTATAACAACTCTATTGCTTAGGTAAAACCAACTTATCCAATATTTTCTAATGGTAAAACCTGACCCGAAGAGAGATTACTAACTTGCCCCTGGTCAAAGCACAAGGTAATGGAGAAATAACCCCACATTGTCTGATTCCAACTCCAATAAGTATTTTATTACATTAACTTGCCATGTACCATTTCCTTCCTTAGAGTCTGCACTTCTGCAGCTGTTTCAGAAGGCCGAGAACAAAGGAGATTTATCAGAAAGCATTCTGGGGTCAAGAAAATGGGTCTGCTTTCTCAGTGGGTTGTTGGAAAAAGTACAGGATCAGGGTACATGGAAATAGGAAGTGGGAAGGAAGTGAGGTCAAAGGCTAGAGAAGCCATTAGAGACTTTGAGTTGTGAGACCTTGGGACAAGAGAAAGCCAGGAAGGTTATGTGAAGTCAGCATAAAGCAAGCGGAATTGGAGAAAAGTGCTAACTATTGCATTATATCTGTACATATTACATCTGTTAGCATTGCATTGGCTGCATGTGACAGAAACCCAACCACAGCGACTCATCCAAATATGGATCTGTTTTTCTTATGTAGCAAGTAATCTGGAAATTGGGAGTCCATGGCTGGTACCGTGACCACTTCGGTGCTCTTCCCTTCTTAGCACGTGGCTTTCACGTTCACGCCCGAGACGTGGGCATGGCATCCACTGTCCGTGAAGGCAGAAGGTCAAGGGCTAAAGAAACAGAGAGGCAAACTAGCTGAGCCCTTCCCCTTTTAAAGAACATTTCCAGAAGGCACCCACCCCTCCACAATTTTTGGTTTCCCCCCATTGGCCTCAGTTATGTCACATGACCACTCCCGGCTACAAGGGAATAAGGTAAGCTAAGTTTTTGGTTTGGGCTTGAGATCATCACCTTGCTCTCCCAAACAGAATTTGGATCTGTAGCTGTATCAGGAAACAGATGACACATTCAACTGAAAACATTAAGACAATAAACAGATTGCACACAATGTTGTGGCTAGTGTAGGGCATCTTCGAGGATCAGTACAGTAACGGGGGACTAGTAACAGACCATCCTTAGGCCTAGAGAGACGAGGAGAGAGTGTGCAAGAACCAGGAAGGGTTGAAGCAGGTAGAGGACGCCATTTTGAAAGGAGCAGAGAGTTGGTCAAAGGACATAATCACAAGACCACCCCAGAGAGAAAGAGAAAAGGGACTAATAGCCTGAACTCACTTTCTACCCTCCCTCTGACAGCTGCCAAATCTCCCTATTGTCCAAACCAAAGAGAAGCCAGATAAGTAGGAGTGCTTGGGAAGGAACAGAGAGCGTCTGTGTTCTGACACAGATAAGAAACCATCCCAGGCTTTTCACCCTCATGTTTTAGGGCTCCCTCTTCCTTTCCGATTCAACACTGGGGATTTCCTCCATTTCTTTTTGGGGTTTTCTTTTTTGAGGGGATCCATTTTCATAGGGTGAAACGATTTCACTAGTCCTATTTTTTAATCAGCTGAAGTGTCGATGTTTCTGCCTTTGGGGGAGGTTTGCCCATCAGGTACGAATGAGAACAAGCAGGTCTGCTGAGGAGAACAGAATGGATCACGGGACAGGATGGGAAAGAGGCTTTGCTAAAAACAAGAAAGGCATCGCCCTGCACTGGCTGCGTCTTAGTATAAAAATCTTCATCCTACCCTTTCTTAATTCTTCACAATAAAAAAGGACTGATTGCAAGATCCCTGCTACAATCCTCATACTAGGATTGAATTTATGTGTCGTTAACTAATCAGCACCTCCCCCAATGAGGGAAGCTAGGAATGCCAGCCGATTGCCTGGCTGCTTGAGCAGACATTCACAGGGTCACTCCAGCAGTCCGCCGGGACCCCTTCTTGAGTCTTGGTGGCCAGAGGCTCAGGGATGGTTGAGCTGGACGACCTGCACATGATTACCAGCCCCACGGGAAGTGGGTTTATAATCGAACAGACCAAATCCTTCTAGGACTGGAATTTCAGAATAGGGCATCTTCCCCCACCCCTACCCTTGCTCTCTTCCTCTGTTCCCTCTGCTTGGAACACTATTATTCGTGCCCACTGCCTCTCTCTCTCAGTAAGCTCCTCAACCTTCACCTTGAGAATCACTTCCACAGGGAGGCCCCTCTTGGCCCCTAGACTGGACCAGCCCCGCTGCTGTATTTTCTCAAGGCATCAGGAACCCCTCATCTGAGGCACACACTGCCTGCTTAAGGGACATTGCCCTCACCAGGCTGCATGTACCTTTGTTTATTCCTTATGGCCCAGTGCAAATATAGCTCTGAGATATTCAGATGTTCAGTAAGTATGTATTTCAATCTATTCTTTGAAATCAAAATTGCTAAATTGGCCACCCACAGCTTGGGGAGCCTGGGGTATATAACATTTGAGGTCATTGCATTCCCATAAAGTGGATCAGCTGAAGGTACCAGCAGTGATATAGACAGTGGGACACAGGAAGTGGAAGATGGGCTATGGGACTAGAGGATTATAATACTCTAAGGGTCACCGTGAAGAATAAAAGGGGGCTGAAGTACGGACACAAAAGAGAGAAGGGCTCTACCGGAGTCCCCAGGTGTCATGACAGTGTGTTACATTTATATTTATTCAGCAGCTAGCAGTTGCTTACTACATGGCATGATTAAAATACTGAACAAATTAGCAATAAACATGTGCTCAGCCTAGTTGTCTTTTTCATATTATATGATTAAGTGGATGACATCCTTGTAGAGTATGAAAGGAATGTACAAAGAGTACTTAAGGACTCTTGTCTCTACTGGGGGCAGAATGAGCAAAGGTTTTATTAGTGGAACTACAGCATGGAACTAGAAGATCCTCCTGCTGTTTTCTAAGAGGAGGCCAGAAATTCTTGTCATCCTTGGACAAAATCAGGGGACAAGTCTGCTAAGTCCTGAGCTACAGCTGTGATGAGCTTCCCTGCATCATTCACACATCACTCTTTCTCTCACAGCCAGAGGGATGTGCAGGGACCAGTTGACCAAGCTCCACTCTCTGATACCTGGGGTATTAGAGCCTGGGGTATATAACATCAACAATGGTTGTCCTATGCAATGTTTCATTTCAGCCTGGGGGACTGGCCTGCTCACGGCCATATGTGTGCCCAACTAGACACAGATCCAGACATCCACACATCCACGGGCACATTCACAGGCACACCTCCCCTGCCAAAGCCATTTCTTTCTTTTTTTTTTTTTTTTGGGGTATTGTTGTCTTACAATGTTGTGTTAGTTTCTACTTTACAGTGAAGTGGAGTTCCCTGTGCTATACAGC